>NC_069125.1:47774120-48074477 GCF_026914265.1 Mya arenaria | reverse complement strand
ATTTACAATTTGAATTCATTTTTAAACTACTTTGTAATAATTTTTAAACTACTTTGTAATAATAGTTTCAGTCTATTTATAAGCAATCTCTTTGAATATGGTGTTAAATGTTACATTTTATTTCAAATATCTGAGTCTATTTGTGAGAGATAAAAGTACTGTTGTATGTTTCATAAAGTTTAGAACTCACAATGCCATTATTACTTATCTGACACTGGATAAGGCCAGTAAAATAGGATTGAGTGACATTTTACTGGGACTCCCAGATTTCATGATAACATTTGTTTTAAATTTCAATGCAACTGAGTTATTTAACTTACCATACTTTTATGAGCAATTTTGTTACTCCAAAACAGCAGCTGGCAGATACCCATTTGAACAAAATTGTTAAAAGCGTTGCTAATGCTTTTTGGCAAAACAGCATTTTCTATATTCTTTAAATATTTAAATATAAATTTAGGACCCAATTGCTTCGTGTTTAATTACTTACATCAAAGCAGTCCAGAATTTAGAACTCATACATTTATTAAATTAACAAAGATGTACAAACAATGTGAAAATAGTATGTTGAAATTCTGTCAACCCAAGACACAGTTTTACAATGCATGACAGTACTCAAGTGACTTGCCTGGAGAATGACTGCAACTTTGTTATCACCAGTTGGTCTTGAGTCCAGAACACTAGTGCACAACATACCTTTCAATTTTGATATTTGTTTTCTGTTTTATAAAATGTCTTTTGTAGTATATATATATACTTATTGTACCTGAACTTTGAAGGATTTTTTACTACTGTTGAATAAAACTTGATAAGTGATTGAATTTCTTCCTTACAAAATGTTTACCGTGACTTATTTGAAACATTCTACATGTGATCAATGATAATTACTGCCATTTGATTTCCAACATCTTTATTTTCAAAAGAAGTCCAGCATTTGACACAGCTTTGGTTTTGTCATTGAAAGAAACAAACTTATCACATTCTTTTATCGTTTCTATCAGTCTATATTGAAGCATTCTTGTTCTTTTCTATCAGTCTATATTGAAGCATTCTTGTTCTTTTTAATGCAAATTTGGAATTCAAAATTTTAGACAAAATGACGCATTTTCCCCTATCAGAATGGCCCTGACCCCATTCTCAAAATGCCACTATAAACACTGGAAATTGAAATTTGTATATAATCAACAGTCATAATTATGATAAAATGACGATATAAATGCATAGGTCTGGAACCATCCACAAGGCGCGGGCCTACAACTTTTAAGAAAATATGTCAAAGTTAAATGTACCCAAAATAAAATGGCACTATGGCAAGGTTTTAACAACATCAACCTTTTGTCAAAAACAAATGCAAACCCAGAGTTGCATTTTGAATCCTATGAAACCAAGATTTTTCTCACCAGCTTCATTGGCACGATGCAAGATATATAGATTATATATATACTTTTAGTTTAGCTTTACCTGCGACATAGCACACAATATGCCATATACCAGGTACATGACAAGTCATTTCCATCATGCTTCCTTTGTGCATTAAAAAGGAGCTCACAATTTTAGTAAAAAAATAACCAAACATTTGAGTGTTGTGTTACAAGATTGCTACAATATTTAACTTAATCTGGGAAAAGCAGTGGATTGAGTGGAATGTTAACTAAAGCAAATGCCCACAAACACTAGCAAGTGACATTACACACACATTTAGTTTTCTATGAAAATTTAAACCTGTTTTCTATAATTTTAAGAAAATAATCATGAGTATAGAAAGCATCAAAATGCCCCATTGTAGAGTAGTAATCACTGTTTTTGGTCTCCTGATCATCTGTCCATATCACATATTATTATACAAACTTTAAAGTGAGGCCTACTTTTCCCTAATTATTGTTAGGTTCATACTTTTTATTGGATAAGCCTTAGTTTTTGTGAATATTGTTCAAGACTTACTTAATGTGTTCTAAAATGCCCTCAGAATGCAGGAAAAGAAATAGTGAAAATGTTATGTAGTCGTTTAATTTATATCCTTCAAAACTTCTTTCCCGTTTTTGTTTTCAAAAACTGCAAGTTTTAAAAAAATGCTCCTATTCTCTTATTTTGACAGTTGAAAGCCTGCAGGTACAAGCCAATAGTTTTCAGATTCTGAGGGGTGAGGACATTTTCAAGATACAACCCACCACAACATCAAATCATACCAAGATCCAGCCAATTATTTTGTTGTCCTAAATTGTTGCTTGATCCAATATTTCCCTCAATTACCATGCATGTTTGGTCTACTGAGTCTTCTACTAAATAGGTATGAACAATCTTTGCTTCCCTTATTGAAAATGTTGACAGTTTATAATTTAATCAAGAGCACCAACTGTCACAAAATATGCCCATCCTTTTTTGAAGGACACCATCCAGAACCTGTGTAGCAAGTTTGGGCTACATGTACATTTCTGTCTAGATTAGCACTGGGGAACAGAAATTACTACCCTGAATAGGCCTCGCAAAACAGATTGAAAGTAGTAAAATGTATAAATATTTTTAGAATAAAAAAGGCCTGAACTAGAAGGAAATGAAATGTGCCCTTTAAATTGTGCTTATGTGAATGAATCACATTCTTAGTCGCAATTTTTTAGTATAGTTTAATTGCAATCCAGAATCAGATATATATCCATTTTGGACATCATTTTCTACTAACGGGTAAGTTATATAGGGTCATCATAGGATATGATATGGGCCCCAAATGATACTTAATTATGCATATTTTACAGAGGGAGCTAAGTTACAGCGTTGTAATAATTTAATTGGGGTAACTATGCAAATATACGCCATGTAGTCAAAATATTTCTCATATATCCAAAAAGCTTTCTCTGAAATGTTGAACTGGACTTCATACCGGGTACCATATGAAATATTAACCAAGAGGAGATGATCAACAACATACATGGATTGGCATGTGTGAAGGTATGGTTCAAAGAAGTTCTTACATCATAATATACATGGTCATATTGCCATCTGTTCAAGGCAAGTAGTTTTTAGTTTCAAATTGTATCAGTTTTAAGTTATACCTAAACAAAATTAGAGCTGTCACAGGAGTGATGAATACCCCCAAATGCCACCTGGACACAGGAATGGCAAACCATTCCTTTGAAAAGAGGCCATAACTCGAAGGTTACTGCACACTGCATCTTCTTTTATCATGCATGTATTGTTTGTCCGGAAACCGTTTTTCTATTTTCGTAACAGTGCACAAAAACCTTTACTCCACTGGCCCCATTTTCAATCACAAGCATTGTCTTCACAGAGGCTGCCTATACAGCAAGTTTCATCACAATATCTCATGCCCAATTAAAGTTATGAAGCAGAAACCATTTTTCTATTTTTAGTACCAATGACCTTGACCTTGGCCCCACCAGCCCCAATATCGAACTTGACCTGTATATTCTTATGTTACACCTGTGTACCAAAAAATGTTCAAATCTGTCAAGCCTTTCATGAGTTATCGTCCGGAAACCATTTTTCTATTTTTAGTAACAGTGACCTTGACCCCACCAGCCCCAATATCGAACTTGATCTGTATCTTCTGATGTTACACCTGTGTACCAAAAATTGTTCAAATCCGTTTAGCCTTTTATGAGTTATCGTCCAGAAACCGTTTTTCTTTTTTTAGTAACAGTGACCTTGACCTTGGCCCCACCAGCCCCAATATTGAACTTGACCTGTATCTTCTGATGTTACACCCGTGTACCAAAATATTTTCAAATCTGTCAAGCCTTTCATGAGTTATCGTCCGGAAACCGTTTTTCTATTTTTAGTAACAGTGACCTTGACCTTGGCCCCACCAGCCCCAATATTGAACTTGACCTGTATCTTCTGATGTTACACCTGTGTACCAAAATTTTTTCAAATCTGTCGAGCCTTTCGTGAGTTATCGTCCGGAAACCGTTTTTCTATTTTTAGTAACAGTGACCTTGGCCCCACCAGCCCCAATATCAAACTTGACCTGTATCTTCTGATGTTACACCTGTGTACCAAAATATTTTCAAATCTGTCCAGCCTTTCATGAGTTATCGTCCGGAAACTGTTTTTCTATTTTTAGTAACAGTGACCTTGACCTTGGCCCCACCAGCCCCAATATCGAACTTGACCTGTATCTTCTGATGACACCTGTGTACCAAAATTTTTTCAAATCTGTCTAGCCTTTCATGAGTTATCGTCCGGAAACCATGAAAACCGACAGACCGACAGACAAGCTCACTCCCATATACCCCCTCAAACTTCGTTTGTGGGGGTTTAATTAACCTATAAATAAAAACATAAATATGAAGGTATTTAAGGCAATTTTGTGGCCTATATATATCTACTTGTACCTATTTGAAGATCCATAATGGAGAAAAATAGGTCCGAAAACCTACCCTTACTTTATCTTTAATGTAATTGAAACAGATAGCAATGTGAAAATATGCACATTGCAAGAACTTTACTTCAAACATTTATGCAGAATTGCACATGTATCATATGTTGATGAACATCTCCGCTTGTAAGCATATGGTTAGGTTAATATAAATAACACAATTGCATAAAATTCTATAGAAATGAAAATATCTCAAGAGAAAGGATTTGTGATCTTTGCCTTAGTGCAACATTTTCACTAAACGGCTAAAAATTGTACTGTTACCTTATTTTATGTTTCACATGCCTTCAAATGTATCTCTAGAGCTATTTCTGCCCATTTTGGGATAAAGACCCTAGACATTTTGGGAAATATGCATCACGAATATGCCTTAATTGGGAAATTTTACAGTTAAAAGAACAAGCTTTCCATATCCTGCGAATGAGGAAATTATTAAATATATCAAGTTTCTTTTCCCTTTCAAAAGACCTAAAACGGCTGTAATATCAATCCTTGGGGTGTAAATATCTATTGCAATAAATCATGACAGATATTATTTCATACTGCATCTGAATGTGATGAAAATCAATGATTTCTGAATTTGATTATCCCCAAAACTTCACATCACATAATTTACTGTATTAGGATGTTGAATGAACCAGTACAGGTAAAAAGAATTATAAAAAAAAGTAAAAATATTTTTTTCTGAAGATTGGGAAAAATATCATACAAATTGCTATGGGAATGGGTCCGATAGTCAGACCAGTGGGAACCATAGAAAAAGCCCTGACCTCCTATCAAATTATCTGTCATTGAGGGCGCATATAACATTCTGTAGAGGCTCTGGGTTTTAAGTATATATCAAAATTATTGTCTTTCAGTGAATTTAATACGTTGCCCATTATTCTTATGAAACGATTCTAAACTTTTAAATAAGGTCGTTTAAAAGAAGGTGATTATGACACAAAGAGTTATGAAAATGTCAAAACATCACTTTTTCATTGTCCATGGTCTTTCTTCCTGTCTTTGTTTTGCTAGAGCTGACATTGCACGTTTGGGTGGAACCAAAGTCTGGGACACACCAACCCTCTTTTTTCTTTTGTCACCAACATTAAACTTATCATCATCCTCTCCCTCCCTGTCTGCTGATTGCATACTTCTCTCCTGCTGCCGGAACTGTGTCATCTGGTGCCGGGAATGAATAGGGGTGGGAGTTGTGTTTAGTGTATTCATGGTACCCATAAAGCCTGGCTTCTGCACAGGGGGTGGGGGTAATCGAGGGGCGTGTGGATTCTTGTGATGTTTCAGACGCCCATGTTGGTTTGCTCGTCCAGGAACATCTTCTGGTGGTATTGTTTCATCCTGTTTGTACCTTAATGACAAGTTTGCATCAAGATCATGGGAAAACTGACAGTTTTTCCCATAGAAACACCTTCCCTGTTTGAATTTTTTACATATTTTAGCCTTTTTGCCAGTCAAAATCTGAGCTTCAGTCATTTTCACATGCTTTTCAAGAACAGACTGTTTAGCTTTTGCTGCAGTGTCATATTTATTATTAAACACTGATCCCTCCCTGGATTCCTCTACACTGCCTCCCAGCTGAGGAGTTGGAAGTTTTTCCTCTAGTAATGGATTTGGAAGCTTCTCCTTTGGTGTGTTATAGCTCTTCTCCTTTTTATCAACATCAGAGTCACTTGAATCATCCTCATCTTGTGAGATCAGGTAATTTTGCCCAGATGACTGGACTGGAACTTCTGACACTGACTGTCTGAAAAGGGTAAAGTCAAGAGCTTAATCATGGCATATACAGCTATACTGACATGTTTACATAGATATATGAATATTACCAATGAAAATATGCAAAATGGAAAGATATGACATAGATATCACTTTGAATGAACATTCCTAATGTTGTTAACACTTAATATACTTGACAATATCTAATGAAAATGGCAATGCATTGTAACTTTGTGATTTTATGACCAGTTTGAAGCATATTCAAGTTTCTATATATTTTTTTTAATTTATTCACCCCCCCCCCCCCCACAATCAATACTAACAGGTCTGTTCCAAAGTTGGGATTTTAGTAATAACCAAATAATTTGGTCACACATTTTCAGGATGTGAATCAGTTATAAATATGTGGGAAGTCCTAAGCAATGCTTTAGAGCCATCATAGCTGATTCATGATTCACAGTGTAATTTATACAAAATTTATTTTAAATAAGATTCTTTCGAGTTTCTGCAGCTTTTCCACTACCTTATGCATACATGCCATATTTTCTGGAGCCATTCAGGGGGATTTGTTCAAAAGGCTGAAAATTCAGGGGGATTTTGGTTGTATTAACCCTTTAGCGCATGTATACGAGATAGGCCGACATAGCTCATTACCAGATGCATACGCATTTGGCCGACCGTATCCATTACTGGATGTAAACGCATGGCCCGCATATTTCAAAAGGGTCATTTCAATATTTCAATTTTGCATCTTTCTTTTTGTAAACAATATCCCGGATGTTTATAAAATTAAAGTTTAACCTTTTGTGTATTGATTTTCCCTTGAAAATATCGTCTGCTAAATTGAGAAGGTGTTTATACTCCCAATCGCAGGTGTGATATCCCATTGTGACGTAATAAGACCACGAGCTAAGTACTGTATGGAATTTCCCCCAAATTCACTGATGCGTAAATCATTAAATATATTACGTCAGTTCAGTTTACCATTAAAATCAATTGAGATTATATTTACTTAAAGGTAATATTTTGTTTACAAACAAAAGAAACAATTAGTAAATGAGAAAATGATGGGTAAATTTTCTGTGAAGCTTATATAATGTCCATCATAGTTTTGGCTGTAAAATAGGTCATGTGCAAGCGTTTTGTTTGATCTAGATCTTTTTATTCATACCGGAAAATCATTTATCGGCTTTCTTTTTTTGTAAACAATTTTATGAGGGGGTAATAAAGTTAAACAGACACCTTGGACTGGATCTCTCAGCTGGATGACACCGGATATTCCTGACATATTTCTATGTATTAATACACAAGAACATAAATTGTCGGCTTTTTAATCCAGATGGGTCTTTTTTATGATAGGGGTAATAAAAATTAGATCGATCCCAGCAATTTATTACCCTTTGATTTAATGCAATTATGACATTTCAAAGAAATGTTACAAATCCATCTTGAAAATACATTCACAGCTGAAATAAAATAATTTAATATTTCATCATTGACACCATTTATTAGATAATTTAATTATCTATAAAAAATGAATTCACATAAAAAAGATTTGGACACAATTAATTGGAGTAACATTGATTTTAAGGTCATACTGCTGTATTCATTTTCTCATTTTCAAATATCCAGAAAAGTACCTATGCAGATAAGGACTGCTTATCAGTAAGATGGCTATTGACTGGGAGGTGTAATCTGGCCACTTGTCTATGTGCTAAAGGGTTAAGGGGGATTTTTTTTAGCAGGTCTAAGTTGGCGAAATTTTAAAGTATTTTAAGACGCAAGTACGAAAAAATGTATTCACATATAGTTTGCTTTGAAAACCTCTTAACTTTTTCATTATATAAAATTATTTTATGTAATTATGTTTTTATCATATTCTTATGATACACTGTCATGTCATACTGTAATGCACTTGCAGAACAAAATATGTCATTGGAAAAATATGTTTTCGAGACAATTAAATTAAATTTACCTTCCTCCAAAGTCTTTTAAAAAATTGTGATTAATTCTATCAGCTTTGACGACTTTCAGACAATAAGAGAAAAGAATAAATATTATTAATTTCTTCCTTCCAAAATAGTAATATTTCTTTGCCTTTGATAATTACTACAAATTAATTGATCACTTGTTGTAAAAGTTTCCTTTTGGCATTTCACCATTGTGAAGTTGTTTCTTAACATTCAGTTTCACTCACATACTGTGGTTTCACTTTGTCATTATTGCCTGATGTAAAAATTAAAAAAAAAATATATATTTTTATTTTATTTTTTTTTTATTTTAATTCCGGGGGCTTTTTATCTCCCGCCGGGAGACCGGGTGATGGATTGAAATTCTGGGGGATTTTTCCACCCGCCGGGGGATTTGGCATGTATGCTTATGGGGAACGCGGAATTCGTAATTACTAGGCCTCCTGATACCCCACAGAAAGTGGACATATAATAAATTCATGGTTTTGGCACGACAAGTGGGCCAAGGTTCTGGCTGGTGCTAAACAATTTTTTTTATTTTTTATTTAAATGACCTTAGCGGCTCACTCAGCAGTCCCACCCCCTGAAGTCCAAATATTTGTACGTTGACAGATTATTTTTTTTACAATTTTTGAAATGCCAAATCCTACACGAACAAATTGTTTTGTATCAAATGTGGATAGTTATTTCGATCGGGATTCTGGGTTAAAGCATAATGCGTTTAAAAAATATCGTAAAAACAAGAAAAATTACCAGATGTTATTTCAGATTACTTCCATACACGAAAAACAATAACAATTTCCAACAAATTATTATGAGTTTGATGTATTATACTTCTTATATGTCAAAACATAACGATAGATATATGAAGGGCAGCTGCAAGGCAGTGGTTCACAGTTTTACAACAATAGAAACCCTTCAGCCATGGCTGAGTTGTTACAATTGTATTTATGAGGTCTAGTCCAAATAATTGTACGTCGACGGATTTTTTTTAGATTTTTGATATGGCAAATCCTTCACGTACAAATTGTTTAGTATCAAAAGTGGGTAGTTGTTCCGATCAGGATTCCGGGTTAAAGCATATAGCGTCTATAAAATATTATAAAAACAAGAAATATTACCAGATAATGTTATTTTATATTAGTTCCGTACACAAAAAATAAATATCCAACTTCTGATTATGAGTTTGACGGCTTTTCTTCATTTCATTCTGTCAAAACATAACGATATATACATGAAGGGCACCTGCAAGGCTTCAGGGCACAGTTTTAAATCGCTCGGAACATTTCAGCCATGGCCGAGTTGTTACGATTGTATAAAGAGGTCTATCTCGAAGCTTTGTCGGAGGAGGCCGAGTTATTACGATTGTATCGAGTTGTACCCCTTCGCATAATTGTTGTTTGTGTCAGTCAACTTTCGTTTTATTGGAAAGGTAAACAACTTGTTTTAATGCATTAAATGCTTGTTTAGTGCAAAATAACATTTCACTTACATGGCAAAATATGAATATAACTCTTTATGATCAATTTCAACCATAAAATACTTCACTTAAAACAATTTCAATATTTTTAAAACACCCCTGTTTTTTGCACATTCCCGTTTAGACGTTATGGATTTGAAGAATCCCGTATAACACGTCTATTATTTTAGACTATTATGACGTCCATCTCTAAGCTTGCCGGAGATGGTCGAGTTGTTAGGCTTGGCATATTTTTTGTCTGTGTAAGTCAAGTTTTGTATTATTGTAAAGGTAAATCCTGTGTTTTAATGCATTTAATACTTGTTTTGTGCAAAATATCTTTGCACCATGAAATATGAATATAAACCTTTATCTATTTCAAATATAAAATACTTCTCTAAATACATTGTCAATATTTTTCAAAAAACCCTGTCATTCCACAAACCCGTTTCGACGTTAGGGATTGGAAGAATCGTGTCAACAAACAATTGTTTGGACTAATCCGAATAATATATACACTTTGTGATTCCGTGAGGTTTTCAAAGATATTTCAGTTAATGACCATTTAATAGATTTTTTGTTATATGTAATAGTTTATTTGCTAGTTGCAATACCATATACAGTTACTGACACATTTGTCTTATCAGCCGTTTGGCCTCCAGTTTCAATGGAATCGCTGTCTGAACTATAATCTGCCACCAAGGAAGACATGTTGCGGAAATGGAAATATACTCTCATTTCATTGGCCAAGAGCACCGGCAACCAGCGACCGGCTATTTACATTTGTTTTCACTCCCATTTCATAGAGATACTATTTGCTCGATTATAAAACGATAATCCAATATATTTTTTGATAATTCCTAACCTAATACTGATCCATTGTCATTTTAAAAATAAATATTTTGCTTGAAAAGCTCAGCAATTTTCTATCAGCTGACTGCATATGTGGCGCGTAAATGACGTCATCCACTTTCAAGGAGCAGGTCATATCCGTCAAAGATTATTTTATTTGTTGCGTATGTTCCTTCACCTCTTTCTCATTTATATATACAAAAGCTCGTAAAATTTCTAAAAAGTGGCAAATAACTGTAATCATTTTGAATATATTTCGTATTTTAGGTCTGATTTATCATAGCAATTCGGATTTGACATGTTTAAGCCTTTTGGTTCCCCTCAGCCAGTTCACTTTTGACAGATCATAGTCTGAGAAGATGTCGGGAAAAGTCAGACAAAAAACGTCTGCTAACGCAGCTGATTCCTCAACACAGAGTATAAATGAACGTATTTTAAAAGAGTGCCATGGCTTGTACACCGATCCCGACAGTGGTATGTATTTTTTTACGCTTTATTAATTCTTAAAAATGCTGTCAAACAAGTCATGCTTACGCAATATCAAATAAAGAGAAGTGCAAATGTAAAAAAATGATGACCAAGCATGGGGCAAAAACAGTGTGGCAACGGAATAAAAGTTGATCCACGATTTAGAAGAGATATTGAATTAAATAGAAAATTCTAGATTATTCTTTTTGAAATATTTGATCACGTCGTAATTTTGTGACCGGATAAAGACCCGGGTTCTATAAATAGACGTTTTTGCTGTGTAGCACACACGAGTTGCAAATGAACAGCTGACTGGGGTCAAGTCAGGCATTTAGAATATTTGGTATTTCTTTATGATACAAAGTCAATCTTTGACTGTGCTTACATATTTGATTAATTCTCATTTGTTTAACTCAAGTGCAACATAAGTTTACACTATATTAATTACTGACTTACATGACATGGTTTTAATGTGTCCCACATTTTGGACTTGAATGGTACATGGGTGGAATGTACTGAATCATCGTGTACTGGATAACTCTTCCTGGCATGTATTGTCTTCAAGTTTGGTATAACATACTGTGTATTTATATTGTCATTTACCTCAGTTGGATTGTTATAACACTTTAAAATAATTCCTATTTAAAACAGGATGCGACAAATTTAAGATTTCAAGTATACATAAATTTTATTATGTAAATTGACTAAGATGTTCAGGACTTGATCTGTTTTTCAGCTTAAGTTTTAGAATACACAAGTTTTAACTATATTTGGGCAGAATTATGCATTCCAAATCCAATCACGGTAATGACCATTTCCGTAAAATCCATTGACGGAAAGAAAGATCAGATGTTGACAGAAATGAAACTAAATGGTAATATTACAGAACATATATATTGAGGGCAATTACACAATACCTAAATTTTTAATGTTTGTTTCATAATATTTTTTTAGCCTTGATATATAATTATATTTGTTGGTGGCCCTTTGTCTTTAATTTTATCATCTTTATACAACATATATTTTTGACATATTGATACTGCTTCAAGGAAGTATAGAAGTAAAGAATAAGAGAAAGTTTGAAAATACCGTACTGGTAAGTATTGGATAATTTACCAGCTGTTGAACATCTTCTGCATGATAATGATAACAAGTGGCTTATTAATTAACTCAATGAAATTTAGAATTTAATGATTACAAAATTGAATTGAATTTATCCTATACTTGGTCAAATTTAAAATAAAAAGGCAAATATTTAGCATTGATTGGCCTTGGCCATAACTCAAGAAATTGTATAAGATATCCACATGAAACATTTTTTTTACAAGTGATAATATGCACATGTCTGAGTAGCAAGCCCCATAACTCGAGCTTTTATAATTGTTGAATTATGCCCCTTATTTGACTGAGAAGAAACCTGCGAGTGTCTGTGTTTGCTGCACGGCTCTCGTCTTTTTCTTGTTTATCCAGCTTAACATGCAAGATTTCCCTTTTTTGTAGCATTGACAAAATAATTCACTGGAACCACAACTATTTAATTTTCTCAAGCTTCTTGTCTTGTTGTCCCAGAAAAGTTCCGTGCCCCAATTTGTAGTAAGATACCAGCTCCAATTTGCATGTTGTTGCAACGTGCTTTCCTTGTTTGATTGCTTTAAACAGTATTGGTTGGTTTTGGAAGCTGTTCTCTAGGAGTTTAGTCAAGCAAAAACATACACATAAGAATTGAAAGTGGAATGCTTCTAATTGATATGTTGTGATCTAAAAAAGTACATAGCTTGTTAATTTTTTCTTAAAGTTATTTCATTTATAGGCACATACATGTAGATTGAGGATGATTTTATGAGGTCATTATATATAATTAAGTGCACAATTGAATGCCTCACCAAATCGATGTTTTGTTTGTCAGATAAACCACACCTTTCTTATAGATGGAGGAAAATAAGCATTTTAATTTTTTGATAAAGCTTGTCACTTGTTATATTTGATACACTTTAATGCCAAGTAATGCTTTTTTATGAAACAATGCTACATCAAACAATGTATGTCTCAGGCAATTTTAGAAAAGATTGAAACAATTATAAATTGAGTACTCCTTAGAATATACTTAGAGAAAGGAAACAGAATGGAAAATTTTAGTTGATAATAATTTCAGTCTAAAAATGAATTAATGGAAAATATTGTTAGCATTTTCACCAGCTTCTGTTTTTAAACTTAATGACAAAAAATGTATGTTTTTCCTGCTTGCTCCAATATTTTTCAAGCATTAAATCTGTTGACGAAATTAATTTGTTGTTGCCTAAGGTTATACCATTGTATCCATTAATATAGAATTATAACAGTTTGTTATCGGTAGTTTTATACTTCAATGTTTAAATTGAACTAGTTAAAAGACAAATATCAGTAGCATGTCAAATTGATTAAATGTAGTTTACAAACACCATATTGTAGTAGAGCTGTTTGTGGGAAGTCCAATAATGAAGTACATGTTTTTTTTGTTTTAAATAGGGATTTAACTTTCTGTTAAATATTGGAAAATGATCAAGAATGTATATTTTGTTGCTAAAGTTTTGCAGACATGTATATAAATATTAATAATAGATAAGAAATATCAGCTGATTGCTGGTCACATAGATGTCAATACAGAAGTGACAATCAATATGTGCTGTTGTGAATACATAGTGATTAACTGTATTATATATTTGTAAAGAGACTTTCCATGACAGTAAGGTTTTCGAATTAATATACCAGTCACCTGATCGTATGCTTCAGTGACAAACAAACTAAAAGTGGTTTATGTATGTATGCGGTATCGAGGAGTTGTATAGTTTGTGTATGTTATAAACCAAATCACTTCTGATTGAAGTGGGTGACTAAGATATGTCTTCCCCTCGTACCAGGCTATAGCCTGTTTGTATGTCTTGGACACGCTTTTCTTGCTTTTTCCGAAAGGGACCTTTCGGTTGTACACAGTTCCGGGGAATTTTATGTGCGAGACTTTTCCAATACTGAAGAGTCAGTGTCTGGAGATGTCTAGACATTGGTACAATCAATAGTTTCAGCACACAAAAATATTGATGCTCTTCTTCCATTGTAAAACTATTACAAAAAACTTGTGCACTTACAACTAGATATTTAAAAAGTGAAGCTTATGAAAATTGAAAGCAAAAGGTCAGATGTATATAAATCAATTATCAACTTTTACTGCTTTGTACAATGGCTAATTTTCTCAATTTAACTGTTGAAGAAAGTTTCTTTAACAAGTCCAATATGGAACGTTAATGATTATAAGTTTGTGAAGTTTCTGGAATACTTTAAGGAAGGTAAGATAGCTTCACCCATACAAGTTCCTGTGCCATGATAAAATGCTGATTAAGCAGATCATGGTATACAGTTGGTTAACTAGAAAATATTTCCAGGTTCTCTAGTTCATTTGTATTAAGTCCTTACATACATAAAACCTAGAATTATATTTTGGTATATTTATTTTAAGCTATTGATTAAAATTTGTATGTACCTAATATTAAAAATTAAAGTCTATTTTACATAAGGCCATACCAAATAAATGTTTTGTTCTATGAATTATGTCGGGGGGTGGGAGGCAAAAGTTAGTGTGTGAGTGAAAAAATAACTGGTCTTATGAGCAAGAAGTCTGTAAAAAGCTTTGACAAGTGACTTGTCCATTTCAATATTGGCATTGTATTTTATAAAACATTTTTATAAATTTGTAAAGGGAGGTCACTGCATTTGTTATTTTCTACACATTTAAAAAAAAAATGGGTGTGGTTAATCCGTTGAACTAAATATCAATTTAGTGTGGCCTCACTTACATTTGACAGAACTGCAGTCTAATTTCGTTTTTTATATTCACATTGTAACATTATTTAATGCAACATCTTTCACAACCTGCATTTTCAGCCAATGCCATTGCAGATATACAATTATTAAGTACTAGGTTTAATAACTAGTACTTAATAATTAAGAACTTAAACTTTCCTGGATGTTTAAATGCCCGCCTACTGCCACTCATCAGATACACAATCCCTGCGTCCGATTTCGCGTGGACAAAGTGTCAGCCAATGCGTAGAATTTCAAGTCAGATGACCTGAAGTAATATTTTAATGATTAAGAAAACTTTGTTGTTAAAGCTCAATCCGTGCATTCTTAATCATTAAAGTGTTACTCTAAACATTTCAAAGAAGATGCAATGAAATCATCACCCACTCCCCCTAGTGATCAATTATTTTATTCTTGGTATCTTTCTTATAGTGCACACTGGTGTTATATTGGGAAGGGTCTCACATTCTTGTGGTTAGCAGTATCAGATATCACACTTCACTATGCCTGCTCTATAAACATTTGTCAAGTTTAATTTATACATCAGATATAAACTTGAAATGATCTTGTGTTTCTTTTTGACATCCAGTGATATGTTCCAGTATATGAACTTTTGGTGGACAATGTTTATATTGGGTTTTGGTTACCAGATTATGACTCATGAAATAGGTGTCGTGTTATGGTGTGGCAAGGTATAAATGTATCACTATGGTCTCTATTAGATGTACAGTGATAATACTGAGATGACAAACTTACTTATTTCCCTTTCATCAGTTCGTAAGGGGTATGAGTGGACAATGCATTAAAATAACAATTTTTCAAAATGAAATATTTATCATTTATCAGTCACAAGTGTTAAACATTTTTGATAAATGTAAACTGTTACCCACCCTCACATGTAGGTGAAATACTGTTAATTATGCTCAGCATCATACACAGGGTCTGGCACCAAAAGTCACAAAATTAATGTTGCTCCCATATAAAAACAGCAAAGTCAGATTTCAAGTTTATACCATGGTTGTGAGGTTAATAGGAGATAGCATTTTATTTGACAACTCAACTGCCAGATCTGAAATTCGATGTCAATCATATGCGTACCGTATGCATGATTTAGCAGTTTTTTTTCAGTGGTAATGTATCGCAAGTATCAGAATTTAATTTCAATCAAGTCTTAATTGGCAAATTAAAAATAAAATGGAAAGATGGACTTCTGGATTGCTTGAGAACAACTTCAATCCAAGAACTTGAAGACGACAACTTCCCGTAAGTCAGTGCTGCTTTGAACATGCAATCCCACCCTTATAATATCACCTGTGTGCACTACAGATATAGTCACAGTCAGGCAACATTTGGTCCTTATGCATAGCACACAGGTTCTAGTTCTTCGTTGTTTCATTCAGGATTCAAACTAAAAGTCAAGTGATGTACATGTAGCCTAGAAACCATTAATAGTCACATGCGTTTTGTTTGAACATAGTTTTGTACCAATGGACATAGTGTGTTCAGTACTGATAACACCATTGTTAAATAACTATTCTGTTAGTAACCATATATTTGTTACGCTATGTGTTTCAATGCTGATGACGAAAGTTGATGTCCTACGTTAATGTCATGAATTGAATGTATGGTGCTCTGTCATGTCTTACCCCTTTGTGATTTAGAGGGATAGAACATTGTCATTTACAATTAAACATTTCCAATTTGGTAGCATTGGCACTGGCTAAGAATCTCTGTTCATTTGATATAAATGGTTTTAATGAGATCATTAGGATGCTAGGAGGTTTGTTTCCTTTTTAGTCTAAAATGTTGCATTCAAGTGTATATTTTTCATAGTGTTTCTCGGATATGGAAAAAGTAAGCTTGCAAAATGTAAGAGCCCTTGTCTAAATCTGCTTTCTCTTTTGGCACCAAAAGTACAGCTACAGCTGTATATTTACAACAGACTGTTTTATAGCTATAGTTATTTAAGGCATTTGTTGTATTTCATTTACATCTACAGCTATAAATATGAAGCTGTAGATCTTATTTCAAATACAGCTGTAGTCATAGATATGAACCTGTAGGTCTAATTTCAAATACAGCTGAAGTTAGAATATGAAGCTGTAGATCTTATTTTAAATACAGCTGTCGCTATAAATATGAAGCTGTAGATATAATTTCAAATACAGTTGTAGCTATAAATATGAAGTTGTAAATCTTAGTTCATATTCAGCTGTTACTATATATCACAGCAGCTGCTGTAGCTATAAATTTAGAGCTGTAGCTATATTTTATCCACTTGTTTTAAACTACAGATCTGATCAAGGACTTGGAGGCTAGCTCATATACATATTTGTTTCTCATGTTTTACGTAAGAATATTAAATTAGGGTCAGTAATTGTGACAATCTGAAGTTCAAGCAATGTACTTGTATATAAACATATTTAGAGTATATGTACTGAAAAATAAACTGATGTACATGTAATGTCTCGACCAATCATTTTGTGTGTATTCTTCAGGGTATAGAGTCTTTAAAGAAGTCTGAGCAAAATATGATGATGGATTGTATAACAATGTTGGTCACATCTGGTAGACATGGAGCATTATTGACTTCTTTACTTAATATAGCTCCTTTCCTGCTTGCATCAAATAATTATAGTAAAAAAAGAGGAAGCAATTTGAAATATTCCAATAAAAATTCTGAGGGCTTTTCCAATTATACATGCAACCAAAGGAAGGCAAAATAAAGAATTTCAAGAGGATGATCCTGTTAATTTTTGCTTCTTATTATGTATAATGAACTAAATTTAATAATGCCTTCTTGGGCTGTCTTGTATATTTAAATGGAATTGCTCCTAAAACAATTGCTGTGAATAAAAAGCATTGGTATCTGATTCATCATTTGTAGACACACTTCTAAATTTGATGCAAGTTCATGTTGTTGTTTTTTAATTTTGATGTTTCAAAAGGGCTTTGTTTAGCTATTGTTCAATGTTTGGTATTTATTGTTTATGTGAACACAAAGATCATTAAAGCATTCCTGATTTGCAAAAAGGGAACATGGCAAACAGCGTGAGCTATGTGCACGGAAGCATGAAATAACAAGTGGCATGATGATAAGTAGGTCTCTGGATCAGTGGGCCAGTTTGAACAACAGAGCTCGGGATTTAATTGCAGGTCTTGGCAGGCCTTGGTCGGATGTGCAACATGCTTGTATTGCTTCCGCATCGCTTCAAAATTTCCATTAAAATTAATTTTTTGCTTTGTTTAGAGCATAAGTTTTGATAAAGTATAATCAAAATTTAAAACAAATTTTGCAGGTACATTTTGATTTTCAGATGCACATTCAGCTGCGTTAGCATTATTCTTGTTTCTTCTGGGGCTTTCTTCTCAATATTTTCCTTTGCCTTTAGTCATAAATTGGAAATATTTTAATGTCAGATTTTTGTTTTATTTCTACATATTTAGAAATGAATGTGTAGGAATTCGGTATTGTTCATCCAAAGTCAAATTTCAATGGCTGTATCCAGTGATAATTGTGTTTTTGGTATCACAAGGGAACTAGCACAGCTCAATGAAAGAACTGTAGGCCTGGACTGGCACATTCTTTTCTTAAAAAATGTGATTATGTTTACTCTTAAATCATGCCTGGAAACTCATCAATGCACATTGTTGAATAAAACAGTTGTTCAGCAGAGCATGCCCTGGAGACTACCCTAGCAAGACAGGACTGCACAACCAGTTTGGTTTAACTCACCGCTGGCTTATATTTATCTTCTTCAAAACTAATGAAAGGATTTCTGTATATTTCAGGTCTTGTAAAGATCGGAGAGAGCCTCAACCTGTCCCTCCTCACCCCCAGAAAGAAGATCACCGTCCTCCTCATTGGCAACCATTCTGCAGGCAAAAGCTCATTCATTAATTGGTAAATGACCAGCATGATTTATGCCATCATTGCAGAAATCTGTTAGAATAAATACATTTTTTTCTGACCATTTGGGGCCGAAGATCAGCCCAATCCCCAAATCTAAAACATATTTTGTTTATCCAATAAGTCAAAATAAAATTATTACTTTCTGTGAAAAAAGAAATAAAAATTGCAAATCCAATAGTTTTGATATGGGAAAAGTTGGTGTATTCTTAAAATAATATCAGCTTCCTTTATTTTTTCTGTCTATGTTTTTTTCAAAGCATTCCTGTTATTTTATTTCCAGACTTAATTTGGAATACAAAATGACACATTTTTCGCAGGCCAAATTTCCCAAAATGGTGGAAAAAGCACACTGATAAGGTAACATTACTCAGCTTAAGTGTGTACACAGGCAAATACTTTGGAGGGAACAAAAGCTTAACACATACTACCATGCACGTTCCAACACTAAGTCATTATAAATCTCATATTTTAAAATATTTTTTATTTGAAGCTGTTGGCTTTTTGACAGTCTCAGCATAAACCAGTTTTGAAATGAGCAGTTACTTTTGGGCAAACTCTGGGCGATAGAGACTAATACCAGTCTTATGGGACAAATAAGACTGTGCATTTACTCAGAACTAGGGCATTGGTTTTCATTAAAGCTGGTCTCAAAATAGCTGATATCAAATTCTAACCTAGTTTTATTTCTGGAAGATTACATAAAATTTGTCGTCCCATAAATCCTGTTTGATTTGCCTTTATGTTTCTAAAAAATTCATCGTTCTCTCTCTCAGAAAAAGGGAGGCAAATATAGCCATTCATTTAGCTGGCTCTATTTAAGCTAGTAGTGTTGTGGTGCATGAAAAAAAAGAGTTTCACTTTGTTGTCTAAGCCAATTGGAAACTTGGATGCTTTATTTAGAGCATCATTTCACTTTTCATATTTTAGGAAATAAAATTTAGTTGTAGAACTTGCATACAAATCCAGGGTTTATCTTCAGCCTAACTTGTGCATTTTAATGATTTGATTGGATAATGTAAGTTAATGTATACATATTGACCAATCAATAAACATTGCGGCTATCTAATGAATTTAATTAGTGACATTTTATGGAAAAAAAGATAACTTCCAGTGCAGAGAGGTTTATTTGCATTGAAGATTAATGATACACAGCTATGACGTCATGAAAGGCATGAATTAAAGAGCTGATGTCATGCCCAGACGTAATTATTGTCATTATTTTAGTTTGAAAGACGGCACAAATTGGCTACCCTGCTTGTGTAGGGTTGATCAATATGGTATTTTGTAAGTCTACAACAATTTGCCGTTAATGCACTTAACAAATAATATCGGTAACATATATTATGTATTGGATAGTGCTTCGTCAATTAAAACCTGGTCAGGCCCGGCACAGCCCAGAGTTACTTGTCCTCTGTTTCCTTTAGAATGCTACATTACACTAGAAGTTTATTATTTTATAACATGTGATCCACTTATGATTACTTAGATGTACTCTTCATACAAAGTCTGATTATGTCACAGTCAACAAAAATATTTAAAAGCATTTGCCATAATTTATTAAGAGGAAAATGTCAAATGTTTTATTTAACTATTTATCTGACAAAACAATTTAGAGCATTTATGTTTTTTCAAGTAAAAGCATCAATTTTTAATGATGATCAGTTGTAAGAAAAAGTTTTTCTAGCAAATCAGAACTGTCAGGATGACAAGTTACTGACAAATGTTTCCGAGAAATTCTTGGTTATGTTACATCTTGCTGAATGTACAACAGATGTACTGAGAAATTCTTGGTTATGTTACATCTTGCTGAATGTACAACAGATGTACTGAGAAATTCTTGGTTATGTTACATCTTGCTGAATGTACAACAGATGTACTGAGAAATTCTTGGTTATGTTACATCTTGCTGAATGTACAACAGATGTACTGAGAAATTCTTGGTTATGTACAACAGACTTGAAGTAGAATGTAAACAGAATCAATTCAGGGCTATGATATAGTTATAAATACTGAGTGATGTATAAATATTATAAGTTAGGGGTTAGTAGGTGACCAGATATGGGATATATGGAGCAAAGAAAACCATATTGGGTGAGAGCTTTGCTATGGTTTCTTGTGCCCTATATATCCCATATCGGGTCACCTTCTAACCCGTAACGAATATATCACATGGACAACCTGTTAACACGTTTAAATGTTTTATTTATTCATCGGAATATTCATCTGAATTCGAAAATAGACGCCATTTTGGTACGATATAAATTTAGTGACTCAATATGGAAAAATATGGGTCACTGCGTGGCCAGTCCTGGACCAATGGCGTTGCGTAATTTATGTAGGAGGCGTGATATAGGTCCTTACACTTAAACTTTTGAGTTAATTATGATTATTAAGTTCATGTATTTTGTTGAGTGTGATTTCATAATTTTATTATTGCTTATCGTTTATTGGCAGAGCATTAATCTTGTCCATTTCATCACCATGAAGAAATAAATTTGGCTTAAGAAAATTAAGTGTATTCATTATTGGATTTTTTTTATTGCGTCTTTGCTCAACCAATGTGAAATCTTACCCTCGCCATTTTTGTCACTTCATCTTTATTGTTTGTGGTCAATGGCTTAGGTTTAACCTCATCACAGGGTTCATAAAAGCCCACATTGGTGGCAGCAAGGTTATTGAATTCCAAATAAGCTGGACATGCAAAGCTATTTCTAGACATATAACAACAGGTTTGGGCCAGCAAATAACCTCATCCTGCATAACTAGACATGACGAAATGGACCTGCATAACTTCACATTTATAATAGGGTTGGATCAGCCGAAAACCTGGACCGGCCTTACTAGACTTCACAACATGGACCTGCATAACTAGACATAACAACAGAGTTGGACAAGCAAATAAATAGTCTGGATGTCTGTATCTGCGTAACTAAACATTACAACAAGGTTGGTTCAGCAAATAGCCTGGACCTGCATAACTAGAAATAACGATTGGTCTGGAAATTTTTGTCTCACATGCAGCACCAAAAGTAATCAAACTTCATAAGTATGTTTGTCAGCATGGGCTTTGTGAACCTGCCATTGATGTTCAATCAGGCTAACAAGAGTTATAGCCCTACATGACGCTCTTGTTTTCATATTGCATTCTCCAGCCATGAGAAGTTTTGGGATTTAAATGAATTATATTTTGAAATGTGTATTTCAGGTACGTAGAAGAGCACATTCAGAGGACTGGGGTTGCCATAGAGACGCAAGGATTTACATTTGTCACAAGTGGCCGAAAGAGGGAGTCCCTAACTGTATGTGTGTATTGCAAAATAATATATTACATAATAAAACCCTGTAAATTTGCTTTTGTAAGCAGCTGACAATAACACGAAAAGAGATATAACATTAACTTAATAGCAGATATAACATTAACTTATAAGCATCATGAAAACATGATTTTTCTTTTTAATAGCATCTAATGAATGATTGCATTCGTTATTAAATATTACTATATCAACTAAGGTTAATAATGTCACCGAAATGTGTCGGGTACTAGCTCTTAATGCCATTAAAGGGCGGCGTAAAGTAATTTCATTGTCTGCCCATCTGTCTGTCCGTCCATCACCAAGGTTTTCGATCATTTTTGGGCTCTTACATAATGTTAAGTGTTCACACACATGTTCAATATTGCCAAACAATCTCGTTTAATCTCATGACATGAGTTGACATCCACTCCATCTTGCAGTGACTTATCATCTTCTTGTTCATACTTTGCTCTTTGATAATGTTAGCTAACCATATTTGCAAACAGCATGGGCAGGTTGTCATAAAAATATGTTATATAGTAAAGGCTAAAATATGCCCATAAAGGCCCGCATACTAATCTGCCCAATGAGACCTTTCGGGAGCGTTTGTCACATTCCTGTGACAGTTTTTGTTACATATATTAATTCCTTCAGATGGCTGCTTCAGAGATGATTGTGCTTTTTTTAAAAACAATTCCTTTTCAATTTCAGGGAAATGCTACTCTTCACCTTTATCCAGATTTTGAGCCCCTTCGACAAATTGAAGGTAAGCCTGTCACTTGCATTGAAAAACAGACTCCTATTTTTATTTAGGAGCTGTGTCCCTTATGCACTGAGACCTCAAACTGGTCCTTAAATAACTGAATTTGAAATGAAATAAGAGAATGCAGGCTTTGAGATTTTTGATTGACATTTTTTAAACGAAATTCTCCAGTATTGCTATATCTGTGTAAAAAGTGTAATGACAGAAGAAGGGTGGAGTGATTAAAGCCCATAGTTTTAATATGATTTTTCACAATATGTTTCATCTGACAGAAAAAACACCCCAAGTTTTTTTTAGAAAAAATGTCAAATGCAAAACTACTCTTTAGGGAGTAGTGGTACATCTGATGAAGTGAAATTAGCTGGTTATATTTTGAATATTATTGGGTGTCTCCACTGACCATTCCAAGCTGGTGGTCCCATCATTATTTGGTAGAGCTTTTTTGATGCACGAGTGTGTTCTATTTATGGTGTGTGCACGCGCGTGTGTGTGTGTCTCTCGTTTAGTATCATTCAGGCTCCTACCATGTGCATCTAAACTGAGTTTATATTGTGTGCAGTGTTTTACCCTTTGACTTGTGAAAACAGCAAAAACAATGTTAAAAACATTATTTGAAAAGTACTTGTGATGGGGGTTTATATTATTGCTAACTGTTAATCTATGCTAAAATACACTGGAATAAAGAAAGTGTGGAGAAATTCACAACTGTTAATCTATGCTAAAATACACTTAAATAAAGAAAGTGTGGAGAAATTTACAACTGTTAATGAACAAGACAATGGAGGTAAATGAGGGCAAAATATTACATTTTTCAGATTTCTAGAATTACTTCCACTTACAATACTTGGGCCTATCCCTGTAGTTTTCATTGTACATTTGAATCCCGTTGGCTCGACCTCGCTTGGCTTGAAATATACGTTGGCTCGAACTGGATGTAAAGGACAGATTTCTTTATACTGAGGTTAGCATTCCCAATTGGCTTGAATTTCCTGAGACTTGAGGTATTTTTGCCAGGCCCTGTGAGTTTAGCCAGCAAGGTTCGAGTGTAGTTATAAAAGGTAAATTCTGAAACAATTTAAATCAAGTCGCTAGTACCAGACTAGTTTTCCCTTTAACTTGGTTCATCTTTTATTTCATTCCTAATAAAAACTATAATAATCATCTTCCTGGAACCATTTATACTCTTCATCTTCTTGGCTTTGGAGACATTTTATAATGTTACTTAATTAGAATGGAGACGTGTAATTACATTTTGTACTTTTTGCTGAAAGATCTTTTTTTAATTACTTTAATGACTCTATAATTGCAAAACAATCTTGATGTTTCTTAAACTTCGAAAAGGAAGAGTTTTAACTGGCTGAAAAAGAACACATTTGCACAAAGCTTGCACCTTGGTGTCTGGTCTTCTAAAAAAAAGAGAGAAAAAAGAGAGAATTGCTTTAAGATATGTTATGGTTTTGCAAGTAGAAATTTATACGGTTTAATTTTGTATATTCACTTCATGGTTGAAGATCATGGTAGGATCAATTTTATATGATTTTAAACAGGATTGTTGGACCTCTGTAACAGTTTTAAAAGCCCTTAAACTTATGCCTTTTAATATACAGACTTAAATTATCGTGAGGTTTTTATAACTGGATACTCTCCAGAGAGCAGGGCTTCATGCAGACAGATCTGATCGTGGTTCAATAAGTCCAGACTGGGACAAAGCTTTTCCCAGAAAAATGTTCCACCTCGATCTCTTCTACTTTTAGTGTTCTCATTTCAGGACATGAGACATATCCAGCATTACTTGTTTGTTTTTATAGATTTATGGCTAGTCTTTAGAAGTTCAATGAATGCAGTTATTTTGGTAATTTCAATGGTAATCGACATGAAGCTAGGTTTGGTTCAGACCGCCCTCAATTATCACCTACATTGTTTAACAAAAAAATATACTAAATCCCAAACCATGTTCATTTGTTTGTCCCAGGATATTCACTAATAAAAATCTCCATTACATTTACAGATATGAATATTTATATCAGGGTGCATTGGCTTCATGCCAATTGTCTTGAACCTATTTTAAAGTAGTTAAAAAAAAGAATCCGCATTGTGTTTTATTTCTTGAAAAAGATGACTTAAAAATGTAACATTGCTTTCAGAAGAACTAAGTTATTGGTAGGAAAAAAACCCATTTGTGTTGGAAAACAATATTGAATGATGGCACGTCTGGTTAGACCTTATTTTCCGGAAAGATATTAATTAATGCTCATAAGAATGATAGCATTATTATTTGTACTGTACAAGAGGATCTTGTGAAGAAGGAAAAGTACTTTCTTGACATCAGCATGGTAAAGATGACTGAACAGCAGCCAAGTGTAGAAAACTGGTTAATTCTTTATCAAAGTTGGGTTAAAGTTGGACAAAATGTGTATTGATTGGTCAATATTTATCCAATAATTACTGTTGACCAATCAAATTGCTTTGATGGTCAAAGTAACCAAAAGATAACCTGTAGATAACTTATCTATTATTTTTGCAATTGGCTGCTAATGGACAATGGCACATTATCTCTTAGCTGCAATAATGTAAAATATTCAACTTTGAAATCGTTGAAAAAAATACCAAGTATACAATTATAAATTGTGCCAGATACAGAATTTTTGCATTTGAATATTTAATTCAGGACATACTTCCGATTGTTGTTAATATTGATGAATGAATGAAGAAAAAACTGGTGGTTCCATGATAGTGCATTCAGTGTGGAAGTCATTTTTTCAAGTGTTACTACTATTTGCATATGAAATAAGCATTTCAAGGTTTTGAAGCACTTAATAGTGTCATAGTAAACTTGACCCCAATTCCAGGATTGCCTTCTGAATGATTTGAGCTTTTGGAACATCAAGAGACTGCCAGTAAAGATGTTTGAAACTTATGTGGTGAAATTGCTATGTTTGAACGGCCAGTCTACTTTAAAACTAAAATCTTAGACATTTGGGGTGTCACTTATATGATTGACAGCCAACAACAGGTAAAGCTGTTGATGATATGAAAATGTGGCGGGATGACTTAAAACGCAACCTCAAACCCATTTGAAATGTTTTATGACGGTTCTCGTTTGGGCTTTATAACATAAATTCGCCATCAGTGAAAAATTGCAATGTGATCATGCTTTGTTCAACTTTGTTTGCAAACTGAAGTAATATTCTGTAAAAAATGTTTATTGTACTTGTGAAAAATGAAAAACAGAACAAGTAAGATAATCTGAGGTGAAAAGTGACTTAGAATCATTGGTTGTTTGAGCATGCGTCTGGATTTTCGTTAGTGACAAATGAGAAATTTGCCCATGTTTGATAGCTAGTTGTCTCAGGTGAAAGTGCTTTTTATGCAAGCAAAAATATCTAACCTCAAAGTTAAATACAGAGAACATCACAACATATCCAGAATGTGTTTCAAGGCTAAAAGAGGAAGCATTTCTCAAGATGTGATCATTTCAACTGCCTAGAATGAACAAAGTATACAACATTACAACATTACTGACCAGTGTATGGATGATCCAGCATTACTGACCATAGTTCAGGGAGGATACAACATTACTGACCATGGTGTACGGCGGATTCAACATTACTGACCATGGTGTACGAAGGATACAACATTACTGACCATAATGTACGGAGGATACAACATTATTGACCAATGTGTACGAAGGATACAACATTATTGACCAATGTGTACGAAGGATACAACATTACTGACCATAATCTACTGAGGATACAACATTACTGACCAATGTGTACGGAGAATACAACATTACTGACCATAATTTACGGAGGATACAACATTACTGACCAATGTGTACGGAAGATACAACATAACTGACCACAGTTAAAGGAGGACATTACTGACCATAATGTACGGAGAATACATCACTGACCATAGTGTATGGAAGATATAAATTACCAACCATAGTGTACGGAGGATACAACTTTACTTACAGTAATGAACGGAGGATACTACATTTCTGTCCATAGTGTACGGAGCAAGGATTCTAAAATATTGAAATCTCGATCAGTCTGGGCCAATCAACCCCGTTATTTTACAAAATTAATTTTAAATGAGATTCTTATAAGTTTCTGCAGCGTTTGCTATGAACTAATTAAACAGAGGATGCTACTGACCATTATGTACAGAGGATACAAAATCAGTTTGTTTGGTATGTTCTGTATGAGGCAGCTCATCATTGGGTAGCCTTGAAGTAAACACACAAGCTGCCTGATGAAGAGCTGTCCCCATGCAGGGCACTTCTATGAGAAACAACATGCAGGGCACTTCTACGAGAATCCTCACCAGGGCACTTCTGCGAGAATCCTCATGCAGGGCACTTCTACGAGGAACCACATGCAGGGCACTACTACATGGATCCTCACTCAGGGCACCTACAAGGATATCCTTACTTAGGGCACCTCTACAAGGAAATCCTCACTTAGGCCACCTCTACGAGGAACACTATGCAGGGCACTTCTACGAGGATCCTCAGTTAGCTCTACAAGGAACTCTATGCAGGGCACTTCTACGAGGATCCTCACGCAAGGCACTTCTATGAGGAACTCCACACAGGGCATTTCTATGAAGAACTCTATGCAGGGCACTTCTACGAGGATCATCCTCAGTTAGCTCTTCAAGGAACTCTATGCAGGGCACTTCTACGAGGATCCTCATGCAAGGCACTTCTAAGAGGAACTCCACACAGCGCACTTCTATCAGGAACCCACGACTGGGCACTTTTACAAGGAACCTGACGCAGGGCAATTCTATGAGGAACTCATGCAAGGCACTTGAACATGGAATCTAACTCAGGGCACTTCTTTCAGGAACTCTATGCTGGGCACTTCTTCTTCATGTAGGTTTCTTTTGCTTGGGAAAGAAAAAAGCAGATCTTTGGTAACATTGGACACTTTTGTTTAAAGATGAAATAATCAACCAGGAATTGAAGATTTAAGTTGTACACTGCAGTGTTTGAGTGTTTCTATCAATGTGCTACATGTATCATAATTGGATGTTTGCAGGAAGTAAACCTTGTGAAGTCATATTGAACAAATATGTGGGAAACAGGCCTCCAATTAATTTCTTCTGGTCACCACTGTTTTGGAATGTTGGTAAGATTGTAGAGTACACGGCCAGAAGTGAAGACTGGATTGTATCTAATATGTTTTATTGAATTTATTAATAGGAAGATACAAAGGAAGAAATAAAAAGGAAAGTATATATATTAAACAGATTTTAGAGGTTTTTAATCAAAGGGAAAAACTGCAACACTCCTTGCATACAGATTTGCTGGAATTAACAGGGGGAAATGCATCAAGGAAAAAGAGAACTCCCGAGCAGTGAATTAGTATTTGCAAGAAATAAAAGGAAAGTTGCATCAAGGAAAGAGAACTCTGGAGCAGTGAATTAGTATTTGCAAGAAATAAAAGGAAAGTTGCATCAAGGAAAGAGAACTCTGGAGCAGTTAACTAGTATTTGCAAGAAATAACAGGAAAGTTGCATCAAGGAATGAGAACTCTGGAGCAGTGAATTAGCATTTGCAAGAAATAAAGGAAGTTGCATCAAGAAAAGAGATTGCTACAGAGCAGTGAACTAGTATTTGCAAGTAAATAAAAGGAAAGTTGCATCAAGGAAAGAGATTTCTACATAGGGAGTGAACTAGTAATTGCTCAAAGTAATAAAGGAGACGGAAGGATCGGAATGTGCATATTAAGAGGAATAATATGTTGATGTATGTACAGGAATTAAAAGAAAAGAAAAAAAGGAGGAAGAAGATGAAATGGCAGTGTTTTGTAGCTCTCCCTTTGTGCAGATATCTCTACAGAATGAGAGCTGCCAAACGAAGGGCTGTAAAATGTGCTTCATGCGACAATACATCTGATCACTGGACTGCCAAATGTAGGGCTGTAAAATGTTCTCATGCGACAATATTTCTAATTAGTGGCCAAACAAAATATGTTAGCATGCAGCAATCTTCTGATTAGTGGACTTATCAGCTGCCTTACAAAGGATTGTAAAATGTTAGAATGCAGCAATACTTCTGATTATTGGATCCGTCAGCTGCCAAATGAAAGACTGTAAAATGTTAGCATGCCGCAATACTTCTGATTAGTGGACTTATCAGCTGCCAAACAAAGGGCTGTAAAATGTTAGCATGCAGCAATACTTCTGATTATTGGATCCATCAGCTGTCAAATGAAGGGCTGTAAAATGTCCTGAATAGTGGACTAAGCACTTGGCAACAATTCCTAGTACAGTGAAACTGCGTTCCCTCGAACAAGTGGTCGCTCGAGAACCGGCGTTCCCTCGAGGTCGGAGCTTGGTCCCGAACTTTTTTCCTTCTATTTTCATATAAAATATACCCACCCTGCCTCGAAACCTAATTATGTCGAGCAGTCGAGCAATATCTTCGGTCCCAAGTACACAAATCGTGCACAAAACCTTATGGCTCCCTCGAGGTAATAATTTCACACTTTTTCCCGAACACGTGTTCCAAAATAAACAAACAATTGCCAGGTGTTAAAATTTTCGCAAGTTGTAAAAATTGCAATGACAGTTGAAAGGCAATTTGATAAGGTGTGAAAAACCGTTTATCACTGTTAACGCATGACCGATATTAGTGCACGAAAATGCCTTTGAACATATTAGCGATTTCCACAACGCAACACATAATCGGTGTCTTAGTAAACAGTCTGTTTGACGACTTCAAACTTAAACTACACTGAAAGATATTTCATATCAAACTGGAAAATTGAAAATCGGGTCGCTCGAAACATCGGTTCCCTCGAGGTTTTGTCTCGGTCCCTGGCGACCTCGAGCGATCGCAGTTTTACTGTATTACATGTGTGATTTATGGAATAGAAAAGTTTGGGCTTGCAGCAATAATATTAACTCTGTTATCATGGGCCATGCATTAATAATAGCAGCAAATGACCGTTGTATCATTTATTAACAGAATCTGGCAGACATTCAGTATGCTCAAATACTGTTTGTTAAATTATTAAGCAACTTGAATATTGTTCAAATTTAGAAGCTGGCATTTAACAAGTTGGCCTATATATAAAACGTCAATATGGTTTGTCACACAGTTCTAGACTTTCCGATCAGACATTAGCAAATTATCTGAGTAATTAAAGGTGACTTGGCCATTTCTGCTGTGAAATAAGATTTGCTGAATAAAACACATTTATCATACAAAGAACATAATTACCAGATGATAATTTGTTCCAAAATTTTCCTTTCGCAAAATCTTACTTAACTTTTACAAGCAGACAAGTTGATTAAATGTGATAGAAAATAGACAGTTTTACGTCCTATAGAAAAATAAATTTCCAGAATCAGATCAGTATTGGCACAGACATAGCGTTTCTGTGCATTACTTAACTGGGAGATTTCATCGGAATAATTGCTAATGTCTTGCAGAGATTGTAAGTTCAGGAAATTATGAATAATACACCAGCATAAAATTGTCTGAAGAGGCAAGCTTGACAATGTGATGAACTTTTATGTGGTCCAAGTTTGTTTCACCATTAACAGGGGTTTATGTTGCCCCCTCTTTGTATGTCTGCAGGAAATATGATGTTTATGATCAGTTGAGGTATTTTATGTACTTTTTTCTTTCATCTGATTGTCCATAAAAAAATCTTTGGTGATTTGAGGACAGATTTTAACCATTGCATTTGTTGACCATTGTTATGACTTCAGAATGAATCACTTTAGTGCTGGTTTAAATGAACCAGCTAGAGAATTAGGTTTATTGCTATTGGGTCAAGATAAAAATTGAATAAGTTAAAAATTTCCGTGACAACTGCTGTCTTTTTTGCTCTGTATGCATTGTTCCATTTTTAATCACTATAAGTACTGGAAGTAACAGAAGCTGGCACATCTCAACAGATCCTGTTTTAATTCCAAGTGAATCCCTTCCATTTCCTTATTCACTGAGGTCATTGACAATCAGTATTATAGCTGCATTTATATGCTCAACAAATGCCTAGGGGTAAATATACCCATGGCAATATATCCCTTAGGGTATTTTTTTCACAAATTTATACTTGTATAAGTGACACTCTTATTCAAAATCAATACATACACATTAATAACATCAGTTTTGACTTATAAATCTTTAACTACTTACTAAATTGGTGAATGCTAAAAGATTTACAGTGATCTACTATAGTCTCATAATGTAAAAATACCGTGTTTTCTGCACATTTTTTCCAAAGTAAACTCAGATTCCTTCATAAGAACCATTGTTTTCGACAATTATTCATCCTTTCTGGTATAATTAAACAATGGTACTGATTGTGGTAAATCTTATTTTGGATTAATAGTGCATCTTCGAATATTTTGATTAAAAGTGTTTGCATTAGTACATTCAAAATAATGACTAGCAGATGATGGAACAGTCTGTATTTTATACCACTATTATTCGATATTAAGTCATTTCAGGACACTAATAATAAATTTCTGCGTCTTACAAATGTTGTATTATTCTTTTATCAGTCTCTTTATTGACGTTTTGGCTATAAGGCCTTTTTCAAAATGCTGACATTAAACTCTTTCTACATTTTGAGACTTAACATGGCGTATGTAATGACATTATACAGAAAATTAGCATCCAATATGCATTACATTTTGATATGCGTATTAGTCTGAAAGAAATCTGACACATAGACCATGGTTATGAAGACTTTTAAATCCTTTCAAGAAACAGTCTGCTAAGGAATTTCAACAAAATATTAAATAGAAAAAGAGCATTGTGTTTATAACAATTTCATTCCTGTATTTTTATTTTATTTTTGTTTAATGTGTCCAATAATGAATTCGTAAACTCAAGTTTCCCCATGTGGGCAAATCAGTTGTTTCTTTGATACAAAATACCCAGGGGGCAAATTTACCCCACCTCCAGACATGGTGGAAATTGCGTATGTGGGTATTTACATTTATTTGACCGGGGCCAAACTTGTCATATAAATGTGACCTATAAGTGCACTTTATGATAAAGTTCCTTGTTTCCTCTGGTGCCTGGCCCCAAGACAATAAGTATCGGTAGTTTCATTATTTATTGTACATTTATATGCTCTGAACATATGTATTGTGATTTATAAATGCAATTAAATTACCGTGTTGTACCACATCATCCACGTGTTGTACCAAATCATCCAACGTGTAAAATGTGAGATAATTATTTTCTTCCTCTTGACATTGCAAGGAAGCAGACAATGTGATATTTTATATGCACTTTAAGAGATAAAAAAAATACTTAAAATACTATTATTTTGCTTAAGGCATTTATATGTAGTTGAAATCTACAGCTTTATTCAGAATATTACTTTCACACCATTCTAAAAAGATAAGTAACGTTCATATATAAAGCCTAATACAAAAATAAAAAAAATAATGAAGACTACCTACCCTACCTGTTTTTAGCTCGAATATTCGAAGAATAGGTGGGCTATACTACTCGCCCTGGCCTCGGCGTCCGGTTAAAGTTTTAGGGCAAGTTGGGATTTTCACTTAAAGTCCAATACCCTACATTTAATTGACTGAATACTTCACACAGTTGTTCAGGACCATCACATGATGAGGTTAGATAACTCCATATTATTCTTTACACAGATTATGGCCTCTGATTGACTATGGAACATAGGTTAAAGTTTTAGAGCAGGTTGGGATATTGTTTAATAACTTCTATACCCTTCATTCAATTGACTTAATACTCTCATTACTTTTAAAATTTCGGTCAAAAACGACTAGGCAAGTAAAAGTTGCAGAAATTGTAATACACAAATATTCATGGGTCATTCACACATTCAAAACTACCCCCAATATGTCATAAAAGTGTCTAAGTTACCATGTGACTAATGCGACCAGCTGCTTTTTCCGCTACACTGATCACTCTATAGCCTATCTGTTAATTAGCAGCCGCTTGCAATCGGTCCAATCACGTGTATTGGTAGGTCGCAGAAGACACGATTAAACAAACTATGTGTTAATTGTGTGCTTGCAGCTATCCTGATTAAGTGTTAAAATCGGTCCATATTTTCACATGGCAATATGAATATGCTATGTTGTGGTCGATCATTATATGATATATCCGTTTGTTGATAACCAAATTGTTAAATTTAAATTGTTCTTTTAAATTGCATATGTCATTGTTAATCCGAACCTAGTCATATATAGGATATCAACAGCGACATGCTTGATGAACTACATAGTTTGGAAGCTGAGTGCACCGCTTACGTCATTTTAATTCGCAGTAATAAAAAAATCGTTGTCAATATCACACTTAAAGCTTGAAGCCCCGATTATAAATCTAGATATATATTATTATTCAAGTGAAACAGTTGAATGTTGACCCACTGTTGATGCATTAAGCAAATAAATCATAATACTGTTTCACTTTTTGTCGTCTGACCGCTTCCCGAGAGCCACAGTTATTTACGATCGCAGTCATTCTTATTAGAAACGCTGCAGAACTCGACGAGAATCTCTTTGAATTAAGCTTGTACCAATGACTATCTAAATCGGCAATGCGGCTCTAGAACCCTCTTAGGATTTGCAATATCGCAAAAAAAATATTGACAGAAAAGACGTCGCGAAAATGTGTGACATTTCTAAATAAAGACTTTTGGACAGGCCTTTCTTTTCTTTTTTTGAGACGGGGGGGGGGGGGGGGGGGGGTTCGCCCAATGAGGTTACGTAACTCCATATCCTTAATACAAGTTATGGCCCCTGATTGACTTAGATTAAAGTTTTAGGCAAGTAAAAGTTAAGGGCAAGTTGGGATTTTAATAAAAAAAACTTCTATACCGTTCATTCAATGCGCTTAATAAAATTCAAAATTATTTACGACCATCTTACAACAAGAAACATAACTCCATTTTACCCTAAATACAAATTATGGCCCTTGTTTTGTTTTTGTAATTTTTATTTTGAAAGGCATATTTGTATATTCTTAACCACATTTTCATAATGGAAAATCAAGTTATTTGAATGACTTGCGTCATTGTCCGGACGGGCTGGTTGGAGGGCAGCATCAAAGTCACCTTACGTATCGAATAATTTTAGTTGGGTTTGACATAAAGAGACCAAAATTGGTAATATTACATTGTTATTGTATTCACTTCTAACTCAAAGTGGCGTAGTCAAGCGCGCTGTCTTACGACGGCTCTTGTTTGAAAAGGATGTAACCCTAACCAAACTTTTTTTGGGGGGCCTAAATACGAAGACATTAGAATTCACAGTATGTTAATTGGAACTGTTATGGAATGTCTCGTAGAATGGCTTTTTGGAACGAAATTCTTCGCTGCTTAAAATGTCTCAGTGTTAATCACATATAATGTAGATTACGTGTGCTTTGTTTGCAGGTGTTACAGACTACCTCACCACTGAAATCTCAACATCGAAGCAGAAGAAGTTCAGCCTCGTCACATTTGTGGATACGCCTGGACTGGTGGATGGGGACATGAAGTATCCATTCGATGTCAACAAGTCCATCCTCTGGCTTGGTGAGATGGGTTATTATTAGTTACATCACAAAGTATATGAGGCCATCCTCTGACTTAGTGAGATGGGTTAATATTAGTTACACCACAAAGTATATGAGGCCACCCTCTGGCTTGGTGAGATGGGTTAATATTAGTTACACCACAAAGTATATGAGGCCACCCTCTGGCTTGGTGAGATGGGTTAATATTAGTTACACCACAAAGTATATGAGGCCACCCTCTGGCTTGGTGAGATGTGTTAATATTAGTTACACCACAAAGTATATGAGGCCATCCTCTGACTTAGTGAGATGGGTTAATATTAGTTACACCACAAAGTATATGAGGCCACCCTCTGGCTTGGTGAGATGTGTTAATATTAGTTACACCACAAAGTATATGAGGCCACCCTCTGGCGTGGTGAGATGGGTTAATGTTACACCACAAAGTATATGAGGCCACCCTCTGGCTTGGTGAGATGGGTTAATGTTACACCACAAAGTATATGAGGCCAACCTCTGGCTTGGTGAGATGGGTTAATATTAGTTACACCACAAAGTATATGAGGCCACCCTCTGGCGTGGTGAGATGGGTTAATGTTACACCACAAAGTATATGAGGCCACCCTCTGGCTTGGTGAGATGGGTTAATATTAGTTACACCACAAAGTATATGAGGCCACCCTCTGGCGTGGTGAGATGGGTTAATGTTACACCACAAAGTATATGAGGCCACCCTCTGGCGTGGTGAGATGGGTTAATGTTACACCACAAAGTATATGAGGCCACCCTCTGGCTTGGTGAGATGTGTTAATATTAGTTACACCACAAAGTATATGAGGCCACCCTCTGGCGTGGTGAGATGGGTGAATATAAGTTACACCCTAAAGTATATGAGGCCACCCTCTGGCTTGGTGAGATGGGTTTATGTTACACCACAAAGTATATGAGGCCATCCTCTGGCGTGGTGAGATGGGTTAATGTTACACCACAAAGTATATGAGGCCATCCTCTGGCGTGGTGAGATGGGTTAATGTTACACCACAAAGTATATGAGGCCACCCTCTGGCGTGGTGAGATGGGTTAATGTTACACCACAAAGTATATGAGGCCACCCTCTGGCTTGGTGAGATGGGTTAATATTAGTTACACCACGATAATATGAGGCCACCCTCTGGCTTGGTGAGATGTGTTAATATTAGTTACACCATAAAGTATATGAGGCCATCCTCGGAATTTGTGAGCTGAGTTTACATTAATAATTCCACAATATCAAGAAAGCCATCCTCTGACTTGGTGAGCTAAGATATATAAGTTATACCATGATGTCAAGAAGACCATCATCTAGCTTGGTGAGATGCGTTTATATTACTTATACATTTTTTATGTCATATGTTCTATAAGCTAATCAATGTATGAATCACACTCAAATCTGTTCAATGGTTTGAAAAAGGTGGTGATTTCCAAATTCACAAGAAATTCCCCCTGATCACTTAAAGCCACCATCTTTAGGGTTAGATGACTACACCTATATTACTAGACCAACATCTTATATCACCTCCTGTAATTATCTGGAAGTTGATTAGGGTTTGATCATCAGTAGGCTCACACTCTGATGTCCTCAAAAATATATGGGACATTAAAAATATATGGGTTTGTCATAAGTCAAATACATTGATGCTCCAGAAGAGACCCTTAGTAACAAACAACTGACAGATGTACCAACATTGATTGTTTATCAGTTTCTTATACGCATGTTCATAGAACAGAAAGTATTATAGTTTACATTCGGTGTACAGGCGAGTGGCGTCCTATTACTTTAGAAGCCTTTGTCCAATCATCACCAAATTTGATCAGAATGTGTATTGGCATCATATCTCAAACCGATTTGATAACCAGCCATATAACTCTAGTCACTCAGAGTTATCACACTTTAATTATGGAAATTACCTAAAGTCGTTCATATCTGATCAATAACTTGAGGAGCCTTGTCCGGTCATCACCAAATTTGATCATAATGTGCATGGGCATAATATCCCAGACAAGTCCAGTAACCATCCATATCGCTTGAGTAACTTGAGAGTTATCACCCTTTATTTTAATATAAAAAATACCTAAAATTGGTCCTATCATTAAGTTTAGAAGCCTTTGTCATATCATCACCAAATTTATTCAAGTTATGTATGGCAATAATATCAAGGTGAAGGTCTTTAACCAGCAATGACTCCAGACTTATGGCCCCTGAATTGGCAAAAACTATTAACTGTATTTGCTCTCAAAATTTGGCTTAACATACAACCAAATTGGTCTCCTAAAAATAGGACTGCCCTATTTTGCGATAGTTGGTGATTTTGTTCTTACTTTGTCAGGCCTGCTTGTTGTATCTAACCTGCTTACTGTGAGCGAGACATAGTTGTTTTGATGGCAGTTCTGAAACTTTCTTTCATGTAAAGTTTTGAGGATGAAATTGGCTGAATTTAATACTATTCGAAATTGTACAATTATTCACATTTGTTTTTGATGAAAAATGAAATTATGATAATTCTTTGTAAATGCTTTTCTGAGTCTCCGTCTAGACTTGGACTTGAGAGTATTTCGTAACCATAGCCCCAGACCTGAAATGAATTTCAATAGCGTTACTAAAGATTTTCGGCAAAAAATGAACAGTTTCTGTTTCTGTACTCTTTTCAATAATTATAAATAATAGAGCTTTAATTTGAATTTCTGTTGGTGTTTCATCATTGTGACCATGAAACTTTCTCATATCTGACACTAAAAATGTAAACAGACTCTTTCACTTGGATACGTTTTGTATTGTAAAAAGTCATTAAACATAATCCACAGAATTTTTCAGAGACTGTTGTTGATGTTATTGCTTGTGGAAGATTCGTTTCATTTTCCTGTTTTATTTTGTTCTGTCTCACCTTGGTTGACATTATACAGAATGAGAAAAAACCCCACCATATTGTCACAATAGAACCCTACAAAACCGCATAGTGTTGTGGGGAATCCTTTAAAGTTTGAAAGTACTTAAAATAAAGGAAAAACAAGTGAGATGAATGTCTGCTAGGGAATTGCTGTGGTTATGACTCTAGCAGAGCAAAGTAGCGATTATTGCATTGATATTGTATATCATCGCTTTCTTCTCATGTTACTAAGAGTTGCATTGTAATGAGTCTGGAGGACGGGAAAATTCAATATAGCGGCTCCTAGAGTCTCTACTGTCTGCGCTGGCTGCAGTCTCGCAGAAAAACACCACTATGTAGGGGAACTCTAAAAAAATTAAATCATCTAAATTTACACTTGTTTAACTTTTATTCTGTTCCTGCTTGTTTATGTTTGCCATGGAATAAAGGATCATCTTATGCGTTATTTATGAAGAAATGTTTTTCAAATGTCAAACTCACTGGGAAAATGGGACTCTCCTAATAATGATCATATCGTACGATCACTCTTTACTTCCGTATCCCTGTATTATATTGATGTAATTTTTTGAAAAAAAAAAGAATTTGCAAGTAAAATTAATTAAATTTGTGATTATACCATACTATCTAATCGAAAATTTTACAATATTTTGTTGTACAATCATCTATAAGATGGTCCACAATTATTTGCATCGCAATCATTTTCAGCAAATTAAGTCATTACCAAAGAAAGTCATCATTCTGTTAAACTTTTGAAAGCGCCTTATGGAGTCTGGTACTATTCCTGCATTGGTCATTCAAACAATATAGAATGAAGCAGTCATACTCCTTGTCAATTTTTGTTTTGAAGGGCAAAGAATTGAGTCACAGTCAGTTCCATGTGAAAGTTCTTGTAACAATGCAACAAAATGTTTTGAAACTTTGCTGGGAATTTGCCTTCACTAGATGATGTCAGTTTTTATTTATATTTTGTCATTTGGTCATATGTTTTTGTGAAATCCTGGTCACAGTTAACAAGAGAATTGTATACAATATGGTTATACAATTTTAGGTTTTGAATTTGAGATAAAAAGGTTAGTAGTTCAAAGGTCAAGGTTGTGTCATAAAATAATAAAACGGAGAAGACATCTATCATCATCCTTAGTGTTTGCCCTACATTTTCAGCCAATCTGGGGCACTAGACTTTTAAAAAAAAATTCTTAATTAGTTTCTTATTTGTGAAGAATTGCTACATGTTGCTGAAGATGACTCTTCATAGTTAAGTAAATTGTTATAACTGTGACGCTGTTTGCATATGCAGAGGCACAATTTCAGTGTCAACACTGATTTAAATGATGTCGCAATATTACGGGTGGGGTCATGCAGTGATTGACAGTTCTTTTTGACAGGGGCACAGCCTAATTTTAAAGCTAATGCAATTTGGGAGGGACTAACACTAAGTCGGTTAGAATTTGGTCAGTATTTGTTTTGTGAATAAGAAACAACAATCTGGTCCATTAGGTTACTTATTCACAAAGAAATTAGTAATACTGAATAAACTCTAACCTATACGTAATGTTTTACATGCCCTGTTGCTTGTTAGAAGGGGGAATCACACTTATCTAGACTATGATAAAATATAAGGAGAATAAAGCATTGTACACAGCCTTTTTCATGTTAGAGTAAATTCATGAAATCACAAGAGATTTGTTTTATTTCATAGAATTGATGGGCCGATGTGTATGATGTACTGTCCTGGCAATTTTGTGTCTCTCTACTTCATATGCAGTTACAGGATGTCTTTATAAGCCTCAAGACTAATGTAAAGCAGTATTCCTCTATGTGGATCTCACAGTTATGGATTTTTGCCTTATGCCAGCCTTTGAAAGTCAATATCAAAGTTCATTTTTTTAGGGAGGGAGTGATCAAGGATGAGCTATTATGCTGGGTCATTGTCTAGTTTCGGTCATCAACATTTCCCTTTGAAGAAAATCTCGTCCTCAATCTTTTGGCCAATTTCTACCAAACTTCACAGGAATGTTACTTGATTGGTCTCTACCTTGGATGACCATTTATCAAATTCCTATAAGCCTTGTTGGTTTGAAAAAACATGGTAATCAGGGTGCAGTGAAAGTTAACATAATATGGGGAAAGCTTTAAAAACATCTCCTCTGAACCTGCTAGCCAGATTTCAAAATAATCTCACAGAAATGGTCGATGTACAATCCCACACCAAATTGCTTCAATTGATGTTAGTTTTCTTTTAAAACAGGGCCCAAAAGAGCTGCGTTAGTTTTCCATAAATGTATATAAGGACATCATTTAAGAATCCTTTTCTTCAAAACGAGAGCTGAGATTTGTCTAGTGGTCCTTTACCATGTTTCTTTAAATCATCTTATTTCCGTAGCAACCATCACTTTCCTTAAGAATATACCACCTCCATAGCAACCAGAAACTTCCTTGGCAACCTTTTTTTTCTAAGTGACCTATGTCTTTCTTAACAGCAGCTTGCTTCCCTAGCAACAATGTCTTCCCTTAGCAACCATGGACATCCTTAGTAACCATCAACTTTATAAGCAACCCTGAATTGACAATGGCTTGCTTCCCTACTAACCAAAGGTCCTTAGAATCATTGCGCCTTCTTAGGAACTGCTACCTTTCTCAGCAACCACCTTTTGTGTTAGCAACCAATTAATTCCTTGGCAACCACTAACTTCCTTAGGAACCTTCTTTTGTCTTGGCAGCAAATGTCTTCCTTGGCATCAATTGACTTTCTTGGCAATAGCATGCTTCTGAAGTTTTTCCAAGTACTGTACTAAGGTGAGCGATATAGGGCCATATTTGCATTCTCGTTATACTGGTATGGTTAGAATACTGCCAGTTAAGCAACATGTTGAATCTAAGTTGATAACTGACTTTTAAGTGTTTGCTCGTCTTTGAAGAAAAAGTCCAAGTATTGTCATAGCTTTGTTATTGTTGACATCCAAAAATTAACCTCGGCCATTACTTAAAAAATGTTGAAGATACTTTCAAGAAATTTTGTACACAAGTGAGCATCTTTGCAGCAATACCCATAACTCTGGCTTCTATAATTGATGGAGTTATGATTGATGGCTTCAGTAAATTATGAGTTATGCCCCTTTATGGATGGAGTAAAAATAGATAAGCATTGGTATCCCTTTGCAGTGCTCTTGTAATGCTTTATGATTTGAAAACTACCAGATTTGAATTCTCAAGTAATATTAAAAACAATTGTCTTAACATTGTTAGAGTGTCATAGTAGAGAAAGCAGGACATAATGTAATCCTCAATTTTGATTGGAGAGCTGTGTTTTTACAAATATTCCATAGGAAAAAGTTTGCTTAAATGCACTGAGATGCACTCGATTCCACTGCCTGTCTCTATTGAGTGAATACTTCAAGTGGAAGTTTTCTCATATTGGTGCAAACTTGATGTTTTAAAGAATCAGTAGTCAGTACAGTTGTTTAATTGTGGTGACGCGGTTTAGTGGTATAGGTGACTGTCCTTCCTTCACTCATGTGGTCACTGTCAAGCAACTAGCTTATCACTTCATGAAAACATTTATTGTCATAGACAAACCAAGATATTATGTACAAAAGATTGAGTTATATCTTTTAATTAGTTTTGTCAGTAGAAGTTAGTTTATTGATTACAATGGGCTTTACCCTTCAAGCTGTATAATCTTTAGACCTATTGAATATCTACAAAACAATGTAAGAGAATGTAATTATGATTTTGTGGTTGTGCTTGGTTTGCAAAGGTGGCCTTAAATGCCCCCAGAGAGAGGCTACAGTAGTAATCAATGAGCATGAGGGTAATGTGCTGGTCAATGAATGCCACTGGCCTAGAGTGACCAGACACTGACCCTTGCTATAAGCTCAATGTTCAGAGCTTAACTATATACCCAAAGACAAGTTCAGTTTTGTACTTCATACCATACTAGCATAAGAAGTATTGGCAGGTCAAGTATTCATTACTACTTTAAGAGCATTAAGTATATGACAGGTGTGAACACTATTATGTAAGAGCTGTTTCTTTCGTAATTGCTCAACTTTGAGAAGTGATCTTCTACCTAAGTCGCTGTCAGAAATAGAAATTCCCACTGCCAATTGCAGACAGATGTCATAGTTTATAGTGAAAGCTGACAATTCATTTGGGCTTTGACTTCATTTTGGTGCTTTATTCTTTTTAAAGTGTTATAATAATATTTCAGAAATGTAATATTTTGACTGTAGATGCAGGGAAAGAAAAATTATCTTTTTATGCCCCCCTTCTAAGAAGAGGGTTTATATTGCTATACACATGTCAGTCAGTCAGTCGGTAGGTTGGTCCTTCGGTAGACCAAAGCTTGTCGGAGTGATATCCCTACAATTCCTGGACCTATTGTCAGCAAACTTGACATGAAGGTTGGGCCTGAGTAGTAGATGAACCCTATTGATTTTAGGGGTCATCAGGTCAAAGGTCAAGTTCACAGTGACCTTTAATTGGGAAAAATTGTCAAAGCGTGTCCAAGGGATAACTCGACAATGCCTGGACCTATGGCATTCAAACTTGACATTGATGCTGGCCTTGACCAGTAGATTGACTTGAAGGGTCATCGGGTTGAAGGTCAAGGTCACAGTGACCTTGAATGCTAAAAGGATGTCCCGAGTGATAACTCCACAATGCCTGCACTTATGGCCCTCAAACTTGACTTGGAGGTTGGGTCTAAGCAGTTGATGACCCCTATTGATTTCAGGGGTTCAAGGTCAAGGTCACAGTGACCTTGAACACAAATTCAACAATTCCTCCTGGACCTATGGTCATCAAACTTGACATGAAGGTTTGGCGTGACCAGTCGATGACCCCTATTGATTTTAGGGGTCATCGGGTCAAAGGTCAGGGTCACATTGACCTTGATTGCGAAAATGTTGTCCGGGTGAAAACTCAACAATGTCTGACCCTATGGCCCTCAAACTAGACTTGGAAGTTGGGCCTGACTAGTAGTGTTTGGTCATTAAAATTACATCATATTTACTTATTCCCTGCTGCTTAGAGGATACATGTTTATCTGCAAAGATCAGTCATCATCTGAACATGATTAAAAACTGTCTACTATCCCCACACTTTGAATGATCATATTCTTAAAACTGCCTCAAAGGCATTCAATGTCAATGACAAATCAGCCGTCATTTTGGTCCATGCATATAATAATATTACATTCAATTGTCCAAATATTCTTGACAACATGGTGCTCATAGGGGGCATAATGTTTGACAAACATCTCTTGTTAACAGTTATTTTTCACCCTTAAAATGATTTAATTATTATTCCTTAAATACATAAACTTATCTGTTTGTACATTTGTATTGATATTCATCAATAATTGCATACCTTCATAACATCTCTGATATATAATCCCAATGTATTTCAATTTGACAGTTTAAAGATAACTCTTAAATAATGTATATTTACAGGAGACCTAGCAGACCTGATATTTGTTTTCTTCGACCCCATTGGTCAGGCGTTGTGCAAGCGGACACTGAACATTGTGGAGGCTCTGAGTGAGAAACATGCGGAGCGGATGAAGTTCTTCCTGAGCAAGGCTGACGAAGCTGGAATGGAAAGTGACCGACAGGTGGGTGTTGGATGATTTGGAGGGGGCTAAGTGATGGGAAGGGTTGATTGGTCAGTGACCGAAGGGGGTAGAGCTGGATGTCTGCACCATTTCATGTATCGTTAATCCTGTTTACAGCAAACTATTTGTTAACCAGGTTTTAAATGAAAAACAGGTTATTCGAATTGTGATGTTGTTATCCGTCAAACATTGGTTTCAGCCCATTAACTTAAGCTAGCATTGATGGATAGTAAAGTTGGTTGTAGGTAACTTATGTGAAGAGCAAGCTTGGGATTGCTTTTGATTGGATGGTGTCAAGGTCACTGTTACTTAAAATATTAAAATGTTTCCACCCAAAAACTTCTGTAATAATTCATTAGTAGCTTATGTGAACTAGCTTGGAATTGCTTTTAAGGGGGGGGGGGGGGGGTCCATAGAAACATCAGCTATTATTATTTGGTGACTTAAACCATGACCATCTTCAAGTGCCTCTTGAAAATCACAATTTAAGAAACTTAAGGACAAGGTGAAAGCAATGTCTAATGCAAAATATATGCTCCTTCAAAGCACAACAGACTTTGGTACAGCATTAGATCAGAATTACACTTATGTTCCAGTCAACAGGGCCAGTATTCAATAATATTCTTATCCTTACCCCTTACCTTAGACATGCCTCAGTGATTCCATTAAGCCTATTGGTCAGCTAAATATACAGGCCAATCAAAACACTTAGATTCTAATCTTTAACTTCAGTTCAATCTAAGTTGCCTATTGAATATGGCCCCTGATCCGGTGTTCTCGAATCATATTTGAGGGACCAGAAGAAGGTCTAGGCTGTTTTGTAATATTAATACAACCAATAACTTTTTAATGGTAATAACCATTATATTACATGTGAAATTTCATAATGAACATGTATGCCAGTGAACCAGTGTCTGTTTTCACTATCGTCTTGAGTTTTAGTTCAAGACTCAGACTTTGTAAATGGAATTTAGAAATGTTGTAAAACATCTAGAATATATTCAGATTGACAAAATAATAGAGTGTTATTGTTCAATATGAATTTTAAATATGTGGATACATTTTCTCAAATATTGCTCAACAAACAGTGAATTTACATTGAAATTGAAATTTGGATTTTATTAAAGTGTTCAGATTAAACATTCTGCTTTTCCATTGATGTTCAGTGATTTAAGCTTGTAAAAAGTTTTACCATTGTCATATGCAAAAAAATGTGTTTAAGAATTCATTTGAGACTTTGTATAATGTTGCAGGGAAACTAAACACCTAAGATACTTCACTTGAGTAATGTTCAGTAATGTCTCTTTATGATAAAAGTGAAGATAAAGGCTGCTTCCTTTTCCTAACTCATACTAGAAATTAATTGACAATAATTTCTGATTGCCCGCATTAAAAACCTGGTTTTGTTGCATTGCGGTGCTTCTAGTTTTATTTGCCGTCTTAGAGGTGTAGGTTTGTTTCAAACCTAAGAATGGGAATAAGGCCAGCACCATGATGGATCAGTGGTCTAGGGCCAGCATCATGATGGATCAGTGGTCTAGTGTTAACACACTTTACTGTCAATACAGGGTTGGCCGGTTCAATTCCCCATCAAACCACTAAAAAAAATACTAATCGTGTACAGGGAGGGACTTTAAATGGAGGTCCAATGTGACAGTGCTATACACTGGTGCACGCTAAAGACCGAGGATAGCTCTAACCATTCTTCCTGTGCACTATGCTCAAAAAAAGACTACCGTATTATATCATGTATAGGACGCTAGCATAGATAGGACGCAGCAAAAAAATAGTTGAGAAAACGGGTAAAAACCCTTAATATATAAGATAGGACGCAGCGGAAAAATGTCAAAATCGGAGCCGCAAAATTGAGGTTGGTCAAGTATTTATAACATATATATTGAAGTAAAAAACAAACAAAAAATTGTATATAAGGCATATTTTGGTAACTGTCTTGTGTATTTCGATAATTATTGTCGTATTTTGGTAATTTAGCGTACACAACAATGATATATGTCTTGACATTTTGAGAACATTTACGCATATTATAAGACTTTTACAAATGCCGTAATAGTCCCGACTGACAGTCAACCGTTGCAATAGTTTCGACATGCCTTCTGAATGACAGTCAACAGTTGCAACAGTTGCAATCGCAACAAAACTGTGTATTGTCAAAACTGATGATTGTTTTGATAAGGCTTGTCGCTGTGCGGATTAAAGCATGTCGGCATAATTAAGTGTCAGTAATTAGCCTTGACAGCGGAAGGCACATCGGGTAAAGTGTGAACAAACAACCATAAGGTATTACCATCACAATAGTTTGTTCTATTGATGTTTTTCTAATAACAGACAGCGGGTGTTTTTCACACATTCACACATTTGAAAAGATTTGATAGTGACAATAATGCTACTTTGCGTTATGCACATTCATTTATCAATTTTTTAAAACAGTAACATACAACAAAATGTTTTGTAAAATATCGAAACATTAAAATCATAAACAACGATTAATTGATATTTACCTCCTTTACCGATTTCCGTTGCCGTTATAACGCAATCCAGTTAAAGTGCACTCACATCGAGTTTTTGTGAGTTTTATAAAAAGTAAACACTCGTGATTTTTTTTCAATTTATTTCTCAATAAATCATTTTAAAGTAAACATTCAATATATTTCTGTGTGTGTTAACTTGCGTGATTTTACCTATATTAGTTGTTCTCTTCGATGACGCAGTACAGATACTTACTATTACCGCGTTCTTTCCTGGTCCGATATTTTTGACCTGAAATGGACTTGGAAAAAAACAGATGAAATTTTAATAGCATAGAAAGGACGCAGGCAATTTTTAAGACGAAAATTGGGGGTAAAAAAGTGCGTCCTATGCATGATATAATACGGTAACAATCCTATCGGAGCACTTGCTGAATGGGCAAACCCGAGTGGGAGTATAAATTTGCTTACACACCACCAAGACCAGCATCTCACAGGATTCTCAATAAGTTTTGGTTGGACGGTCTTGCATAGTAATGTAACGGAACAGCTACTACTTATTCTACTCAAATTTCACTTATTTTTCAAAATTTTAACTGCCCGAATTGCCAATTGAAGAATCCATTCTTATTGAGAACACTGATCTCACCAAAAAAAAGTATTTCTCTTTTAAACACATTGTCAATTCTTATGTTCATGGGCATGTTTTACTCTCATGGTCTGTCAAAATATGGCTTACATAAATCATTGATCTTCTGTTGTCTGAATTTCTTTATATGATCGCAACACTGACAGTGGGCAAATTATAGATGTATTATATATTGATGCCACTAGAAAGATTTAATACACGTTCAACATGAGAGATGCACTTGTATAAAAACATCCTTCTACAAAAAAAAACAAGTCTGTAGATAATTTCATGCCATAATATGCTCAGGTCTGTAATGGGCAGACAGATTAACCCTTGATAGAAGGAATAAACCATCTTTTCTCCTTATTTCCTGTCTATGGAGAGCATTCTGGGATACATCTCTACAAGACGAAGAAAAAGAAGTTTTTGCACATGCGATTGAAATGTGCTTGATAAGGTATAAAGTTAGTTGGATTATAACAGGCACTTGGTAATGATAATATATCGATCCTGTGAAAACTTAGAGCCTTATGCCAAGTTTTGCATTGAAATCATACCTGTCTTAACAAGAGGTTCAAATAGTTAGTTGAAACATTGCTGCTATCCCAACGCTCTGTTGTTGTTCTGGAAATGACAGTCTCTTGATTAAACAGTGATCTGGTGCTTGAGGTTACCGAAATAGTTTTTTGAAAATAAAATAGGAGTATATCATGATGGCCATGCCCCAGGCCGATGGCAATGACAAATTTCTGTTGTACTGTAAGCACTATAACCAGATTGTCTGTCATGTAGAATTAAAGATATAAAATTTAGATCCTGAATGTCTATCGACATACTGGCACATGTGAAACAGCGAAAGGTAGATAAATCCTGCATGACGATGCTCCAAGAACGATGATGCCCTCTAAGTAAATCATTGATCAAAACTGAATAAATGCAGCACTACCAAGTTGCAAGTAAGCAGTAGAGCAGGAAAGCCCATGTTATTAATTTCTTGGGGTTTTTTTATGGAAAGTAACCACTTTGTTATAATTTTTTCTAGCTGTTCTATAGGCTAGGATACTGTATATGTGAACCAAAGTTCCGGTTTCTTCCCTTATCAAGACTATTCCAGACAAAATTAAACCCTCGGGACTACTTTATTTTGGCAACATCATTTTCAGCAGCTAGGAAAGGAAAGTTATTGTCTGGTAATAGCAAACATCACTCTATTGAATTCATTGCCAGTGCTCATAATTACTTTTTATGGAGGCCTACTTTATTATGTCGCCTGCGTAGTATGGCAGACATACATGGATCATGTTGCTCGTATTTGTCCGCGTCCGCGCTGTCACATTTGCATTTCCGATTCCTAACTTCAGAACTAATTTTTGATCCAATCTTAACCAAACTTGTTTACTGGCATAACTTCTTGACCGAGTTTGATCAATAACAACATCACTTTTAAATCCAGAGTCGTGGCCCTTGAACTTAAACTTGGTTACAATGTTTATGGGTATAATAAGGCTCAGAAATAGTGGCTAGTGTCTTCAACTATCTAAATTTTATTAAAAACCTGACCGATGGTGATCAAGATTTTTGTTATTTTTTAAAGGTTATTTTGCTGTATTCCTTCATTTAAGAGCATTAATTGAGTTCATTGAAAATGGGCTACATTTCATTTAAGCCTTCAAATCAGAGATGATTTAATGAATGGTGCATCTACAAAACATTTTGAAAAATTACAAGCTTTCTAATATGCAAAAAGTTAACTGAAGACTTGATTAAAGAACTGGACTAATCATGCATAATTTTATTTCAACTCCCATGTATAGAGGTTATTTAAGGAGGCGGTTTAAAAATTGGAAAATCAAGTGTAATTAGAGGAGGGGAGGGTTAATTTTCAATAACATGAAACCATTATGGTGATTTTTTTTGTCTCATATTGCATGTATGGCTTACTTTCTATACTTTCTTGATTGAAATCCTTGATGTCTGGAAAGTTCCTGAAATCTGGAGTAAAATGGAACATGAATTAAAAAGAAATACAAAAATGTGTTAGTAATACCTCAATGGCAATCTCTATGATGATTCCATCGTATAATTTGTTAAAAAACTCAAAAATAAATACATCCTTACATTAACAATTGCATGTATGGACTATGAAGCATACTTCTGCAGCATCTAGCATTATTCATATGTCAAAACAAATACTCTGCCAAAAGTTCAACGGAAATAGTGCAGGCATAATTCTGGTACAGCACATCTGTCTTTCCAATGGTTGCATCTGACCTATGACCAACTATATTCTGAACACCGCTAAACAACTTTCACTCCTTCATTTGAGGAGAGCTCACCAGAATACTGGGCTATAGTCTTTGTCATTCACCTTTGTTAATCACTAAATTATGGAGATCACATCCCTTTTTTTTAATCCAGCGGGTGATGATGCAGATCGTGCAGGAGTTGTGCAAGCGCCCGGGACTCAACAGGACAGGCTTCGACATGCCGACTATATATGTCCCCTCTATGAATCAGAAGGTAAATATAGGGATAGTTACTGGGGTGGGGGAGGGTTTGGGCGCAGCAAAATGGAACTCGCAGCTATGTACAACAGGAGATGGAAGCAACTGTCGCTCACTCCTACATTCAAAACATATGTTGCATTTTGTTTTGCAGATCAGGTACCGTATTTCATGTGACATTTCATATAAGCTGTTCATGGGAAACTTTAAGGAAAAACTGAATTTGATTACTTTTATGAAAAATGTTGATTACATGTTATTTTTATCTGTAAATGGATGTCTTAAACAGTTTCCATGAATGTTTGTCTGCAATTGACCACATTTTACAAAGCATGATTGTTCATATTGTGGAAATGCAGATGATATTGCCCAGACAAACTTAGGTAACAGTAAAAATACAATAGCTTTCATTTCTGCAGAAGTTCGAGTTAAGATCTGAAACTGACAGATGAAGTCAATGCTTTTAAGATTTTGCAGTTGATAAAAATGTTACATTATAAAGGGTCTCAAAACTGTCTCAAGGGTCTAGATTTATTTAGAAATAACTGTGATGTTTGTATATTTTCAGCAATGCTTTTTGTACAGATAACTAATTGTTGGTTTACGTGTGATTGTTTCAGCAATCACGATGTGTGAACCAGATAGATGAGGTTTGTAAGGAGATAGAGAAGACCATCAACGGAACGATACAGACGACCCTTAACTCACTGGAGCGGGACTGTGACAATATTGCCCAGAAGGTGGAACAAACTATTGAAGATGACAGGTAGAGTGATAGAAGAGTTTGGTTGGGACAGTTGTGTGGTTTATAAATTTAAAAATTCATATAGTTTTTGAAACACTCGACTGAGCATGCAGGTTCTGCAGGTTTAATGACACGGAAAAACAAATTATCAGGAAAGAGTAGTTTGAAATAAGTCTAAGCAAAGTATGGGATGAAGTTTGGAAGATAACATAGTGTCAGTAATGATTTAATCAAGTTTTCCATTGATCCATTGGGAAATTTAAAAAAAAATAATCTACAAATGCACTGTTCCAAAGTCCCCCGTACCTGGGGTGATGCACTGTTTCAAAGTCCCCTGTACCTGGGGTGATGCACTGTTCCAAAGTCCCCTGCACCAGGGGTGATGCACTGTTCCAAAGTCCCCTGCACCAGGGGTGATGCACTGTTCCAAAGTCCCCTACACCAGGGGTGATGCACTGTTCAAAAGTACCCTGTACCAGGGGTGATGCACTGTTCCAAAGTCCTCTGTACCAGGGGTGATGCACTGTTTCAAAGTCCTCTGTACCAGGGGTGATGCACTGTTTCAAAGTACCCTGTACTAGGGGTGATGCACTGTTCCAAAGTCCCCTGTACCTGGGGTGATGCACTGTTCCAAAGTCCCCTGTATGTTGGGTGATGCACTGTTCCAAAGTTCCCTCGACCTGGGGTGATGCACTGTTCCAAAGTCCCCATATCTGGGGTGATGCACTGTTCCAAAGTCCCCTGTACCTGGGGTGATGCACCGTCCAAAGTACCCTGTATTAGGGGTGATGCATTGTTCCAAAGTCCCCTGTACCAGGGATGATGCACTGTTCCAAAGTACCATGTACCAGGGGTGATGCACTGTTCCAAAGTCCCCTGTACCTGGGGTGATGCACTGTTCCAAAGTCCCCTGTACCTGGGGTGATGCACTGTTCCAAAGTCCTCTGTACCTGGGGTGATGCACTGTTTCAAAGTCCCCTACACCAGGGGTGATGCACTGTTCAAAAGTACCCTGTACCAGGAGTGATGCACTGTTCCAAAGTCCTCTGTACCAGGGGTGATGCACTGTTTCAAAGTCCTCTGTACCAGGGGTGATGCACTGTTTCAAAGTACCCTGTACTAGGGGTGATGCACTGTTCCAAAGTCCCCTGTACCTGGGGTGATGCACTGTTCCAAAGTCCCCTGTATGTTGGGTGATGCACTGTTCCAAAGTTCCCTCGACCTGGGGTGATGCACTGTTCCAAAGTCCCCATATCTGGGGTGATGCACTGTTCCAAAGTCCCCTGTACCTGGGGTGATGCACCGTCCAAAGTACCCTGTATTAGGGGTGATGCATTGTTCCAAAGTCCCCTGTACCAGGGATGATGCACTGTTCCAAAGTACCATGTACCAGGGGTGATGCACTGTTCCAAAGTCCCCTGTACCTGGGGTGATGCACTGTTCCAAAGTCCCCTGTACCTGGGGTGATGCACTGTTCCAAAGTCCTCTGTACCTGGGGTGATGCACTGTTTCAAAGTCCCCATACCAGGGGTGATGCACTGTTCCAAAGTCCCCTGTACCAGGGGTGATGCACTGTTCCAAAGTCCCCTGTACCTGGGGTGATGCACTGTTCCAAAGTCCTCTGTACCTGGGGTGATGCACTGTTTCAAAGTCCCCATACCAGGGGTGATGCACTGTCTAAAGTCCCCTGTACCAGGGGTGATGCACTGTTCCAAAGTCCCCTGTACCTGGGGTGATGCACTGTTTCAAAGTCCTCTGTACCTGGGGTGATGCACTGTTTCAAAGTCCCCATACCAGGGGTGATGCACTGTTTCAAAGTACTCTGTACCTGGGGTGATGCATTGTTCCAAAGTCCCCTGTGCCTGGGGTGATGCATTGTTCCAAAGTCCCCTGTACCTGGGGTGATTCACTGTTCCATAATCACCTGTACCTGGGGTGATGCATTGTTCCAAAGTCCCCTGTACCTGGGGTGATGCATTGTTCCTAAGTCCCCTGTACCTGTGCTGATTCACTTTTCCAAAGTACCCTGTACCTGGGGTGATGCACTGTTCCAAAGTCCCCTGTACCTGGGGTGATAGACTGTTCCAAAGTCCCCTGTACCTGGGATGATGCACTGTTCCAAAGTCCCCTGTATGTGGGGTGATGCACTGTTCCAAAGTCCCCTGTATGTGGGGTGATGCACTATTTCAAAGTCCCCTGAATGTGGGGTGATGCACTGTTCCAAAGTCCCCATACCAGGGGTAATGCACTGTTCCAAAGTCCCCTGTATGTGGGGTGATGCACTGTTCCAAAGTCCCCTGTACCTGGGGTGATGCACTGTTCCAAAGTCCCCTGTATGTGGGGTGATGCACTGTTCCAAAGTCCCCTGTATGTGGGGTGATGCACTATTTCAAATGCCCCTGAATGTAGGGTGATGCACTGTTTCAAAGTCCCCTGTACCAGGGGTGATGCACTGTTCCAAAGCTCCCTGTATGTGGGGTGATGCACTATTTCAAAGTCCCCGGAATGTGGGGTGATGCACTGTTTCAAAGTCCCACCTGGGATGATGCACTGTTTCAAAGTCCTCTGTACCAGGGGTGATGCACTGTTTCAAAGTACCCTGTACTAGGAGTGATGCACTGTTCCAAAGTCCCCTGTACCTGGGGTGATGCACTGTTCCAAAGTCCCCTGTATGTTGGGTGATGCACTGTTCCAAAGTTCCCTCGACCTAGGGTGATGCACTGTTCCAAAGTCCCCATACCTGGGGTGATGCACTGTTCCAAAGTCCCCTGTACCTGGGGTGATGCACTGTTCCAAAGTACCCTGTACTATGGGTGATGCATTGTTCCAAAGTCCCCTGTACCAGGGGTGATGCACTGTTCCAAAGTAACATGTACCAGGGGTGATGCACTGTCTAAAGTCCCCTGTACCAGGGGTGATGCACTGTTCCAAAGTCCCCTGTACCTGGGGTGATGCACTGTTTCAAAGTCCTCTGTACCTGGGGTGATGCACTGTTTCAAAGTCCCCATACCAGGGGTGATGCACTGTTCCAAAGTCCCCTGTACCTAGGGTGATGCACTGTTTCAAAGTACTCTGTACCTGGGGTGATGCATTGTTCCAAAGTCCCCTGTGCCTGGGGTGATGCATTGTTCCAAAGTACCCTGTACCTGGGGTGATTCACTGTTCCATAATCCCCTGTACCTTGGGTGATGCATTGTTCCAAAGTCCCCTGTACCTGGGGTGATGCATTGTTCCTAAGTCCCCTGTACCTGTGCTGATTCACTTTTTCAAAGACCCCTGTACCTTGGATGATGCACTGTTCCAAAGTCCCCTGTATGTGGGGTGGTGCACTGTTCCAAAGTCCCCTGTACCTGGGGTGATGCACTGTTCCAAAGTCTCCTGTACCAGGGGTGATGCACTGTTCCAAAGTCCCCTGTATGTGGGGTGATGCACTGTTCCAAAGTCCCCATACCAGGGGTGATGCACTGTTCCAAAGTCCCACCTGGGATGATGCACTGTTCCAAAGTCCCCTGCACCAGGGGTGATACACTGTTCCGAAGTCCCCTGTACCAGGGGGTGATGCATTGTTCCAAAGTCTCCTGCACCAGGGGTGATGCACTGTTCCAAAGTCCCCTGTACCTGTGGTGATGCATTGTTCTAAAGTCCCCATACCAGGGGTGATGCATTGTTCCAAAGGCCCCTGTACCAGGGGTGATGCACTGTTTCAAAGTCCCCTGTATGTGGGGTGATGCACTGTTTCAAAGTACCCTGTACCTGGGGTGATGCACTGTTTCAAAGTCCTCTGTACCTGGGGTGATGCACTGTTCCAAAGTCCCCTGTACCAGGGGTGATGCACTGTTTCAAAGTCCTCTGTACCAGGGGTGATGCACTGTTTCAAAGTACCCTGTACCTGGGGTGATGCACTGTTTCAAAGTCCCCTGTACCAGGGGTGATGCACTGTTCCAAAGTCCCCTGTATGTGGGGTGATGCACTATTTCAAAATCCCCTAAATGTGGGGTGATGCACTGTTCCAAAGTCCCCATACCAGGGGTGATGCACTGTTCCAAAGTCCCCTGTACCTGTGGTGATGCACTGTTCTAAAGTCCCCTGTACCTGGGGTGATGCACTGTTCCAAAGTCCCCTGTACCTGGGGTGATGCACTGTTCCAAAGTCCTCTGTACCTGGGGTGATGCACTGTTTCAAAGTCCCCTACACCAGGGGTGATGCACTGTTCAAAAGTACCCTGTACCAGGAGTGATGCACTGTTCCAAAGTCCTCTGTACCAGGGGTGATGCACTGTTTCAAAGTCCTCTGTACCAGGGGTGATGCACTGTTTCAAAGTACCCTGTACTAGGGGTGATGCACTGTTCCAAAGTCCCCTGTACCTGGGGTGATGCACTGTTCCAAAGTCCCCTGTATGTTGGGTGATGCACTGTTCCAAAGTTCCCTCGACCTGGGGTGATGCACTGTTCCAAAGTCCCCATATCTGGGGTGATGCACTGTTCCAAAGTCCCCTGTACCTGGGGTGATGCACCGTCCAAAGTACCCTGTATTAGGGGTGATGCATTGTTCCAAAGTACCCTGTACCAGGGGTGATGCACTGTTCCAAAGTACCATGTACCAGGGGTGATGCACTGTTCCAAAGTCCCCTGTACCTGGGGTGATGCACTGTTCCAAAGTCCCCTGTACCTGGGGTGATGCACTGTTCCAAAGTCCTCTGTACCTGGGGTGATGCACTGTTTCAAAGTCCCCATACCAGGGGTGATGCACTGTTCCAAAGTCCCCTGTACCAGGGGTGATGCACTGTTCCAAAGTCCCCTGTACCTGGGGTGATGCACTGTTCCAAAGTCCTCTGTACCTGGGGTGATGCACTGTTTCAAAGTCCCCATACCAGGGGTGATGCACTGTCTAAAGTCCCCTGTACCAGGGGTGATGCACTGTTCCAAAGTCCCCTGTACCTGGGGTGATGCACTGTTTCAAAGTCCTCTGTACCTGGGGTGATGCACTGTTTCAAAGTCCCCATACCAGGGGTGATGCACTGTTTCAAAGTACTCTGTACCTGGGGTGATGCATTGTTCCAAAGTCCCCTGTGCCTGGGGTGATGCATTGTTCCAAAGTCCCCTGTACCTGGGGTGATTCACTGTTCCATAATCACCTGTACCTGGGGTGATGCATTGTTCCAAAGTCCCCTGTACCTGGGGTGATGCATTGTTCCTAAGTCCCCTGTACCTGTGCTGATTCACTTTTCCAAAGTACCCTGTACCTGGGGTGATGCACTGTTCCAAAGTCCCCTGTACCTGGGGTGATAGACTGTTCCAAAGTCCCCTGTACCTGGGATGATGCACTGTTCCAAAGTCCCCTGTATGTGGGGTGATGCACTGTTCCAAAGTCCCCTGTATGTGGGGTGATGCACTATTTCAAAGTCCCCTGAATGTGGGGTGATGCACTGTTCCAAAGTCCCCATACCAGGGGTAATGCACTGTTCCAAAGTCCCCTGTATGTGGGGTGATGCACTGTTCCAAAGTCCCCTGTACCTGGGGTGATGCACTGTTCCAAAGTCCCCTGTATGTGGGGTGATGCACTGTTCCAAAGTCCCCTGTATGTGGGGTGATGCACTATTTCAAATGCCCCTGAATGTAGGGTGATGCACTGTTTCAAAGTCCCCTGTACCAGGGGTGATGCACTGTTCCAAAGCTCCCTGTATGTGGGGTGATGCACTATTTCAAAGTCCCCGGAATGTGGGGTGATGCACTGTTCCAAAGTCCCACCTGGGATGATGCACTGTTTCAAAGTCCTCTGTACCAGGGGTGATGCACTGTTTCAAAGTACCCTGTACTAGGAGTGATGCACTGTTCCAAAGTCCCCTGTACCTGGGGTGATGCACTGTTCCAAAGTCCCCTGTATGTTGGGTGATGCACTGTTCCAAAGTTCCCTCGACCTAGGGTGATGCACTGTTCCAAAGTCCCCATACCTGGGGTGATGCACTGTTCCAAAGTCCCCTGTACCTGGGGTGATGCACTGTTCCAAAGTACCCTGTACTATGGGTGATGCATTGTTCCAAAGTCCCCTGTACCAGGGGTGATGCACTGTTCCAAAGTAACATGTACCAGGGGTGATGCACTGTCTAAAGTCCCCTGTACCAGGGGTGATGCACTGTTCCAAAGTCCCCTGTACCTGGGGTGATGCACTGTTTCAAAGTCCTCTGTACCTGGGGTGATGCACTGTTTCAAAGTCCCCATACCAGGGGTGATGCACTGTTCCAAAGTCCCCTGTACCTAGGGTGATGCACTGTTTCAAAGTACTCTGTACCTGGGGTGATGCATTGTTCCAAAGTCCCCTGTGCCTGGGGTGATGCATTGTTCCAAAGTACCCTGTACCTGGGGTGATTCACTGTTCCATAATCCCCTGTACCTTGGGTGATGCATTGTTCCAAAGTCCCCTGTACCTGGGGTGATGCATTGTTCCTAAGTCCCCTGTACCTGTGCTGATTCACTTTTTCAAAGACCCCTGTACCTTGGATGATGCACTGTTCCAAAGTCCCCTGTATGTGGGGTGATGCACTGTTCCAAAGTCCCCTGTACCTGGGGTGATGCACTGTTCCAAAGTCTCCTGTACCAGGGGTGATGCACTGTTCCAAAGTCCCCTGTATGTGGGGTGATGCACTGTTCCAAAGTCCCCATACCAGGGGTGATGCACTGTTCCAAAGTCCCACCTGGGATGATGCACTGTTCCAAAGTCCCCTGCACCAGGGGTGATACACTGTTCCAAAGTCCCCTGTACCAGGGGGTGATGCATTGTTCCAAAGTCTCCTGCACCAGGGGTGATGCACTGTTCCAAAGTCCCCTGTACCTGTGGTGATGCATTGTTCTAAAGTCCCCATACCAGGGGTGATGCATTGTTCCAAAGGCCCCTGTACCAGGGGTGATGCACTGTTTCAAAGTCCCCTGTATGTGGGGTGATGCACTGTTTCAAAGTACCCTGTACCTGGGGTGATGCACTGTTTCAAAGTCCTCTGTACCTGGGGTGATGCACTGTTCCAAAGTCCCCTGTACCAGGGGTGATGCACTGTTTCAAAGTCCTCTGTACCAGGGGTGATGCACTGTTTCAAAGTACCCTGTACCTGGGGTGATGCACTGTTTCAAAGTCCCCTGTACCAGGGGTGATGCACTGTTCCAAAGTCCCCTGTATGTGGGGTGATGCACTATTTCAAAATCCCCTAAATGTGGGGTGATGCACTGTTCCAAAGTCCCCATACCAGGGGTGATGCACTGTTTCAAAGTCCCCTGTACCTGTGGTGATGCATTGTTCTAAAGTCCCCTGTACCTGGGGTGATGCATTGTTCCAAAGTCCTCTGTACATGGGGTGATGCACTGTTTCAAAGTCCCCTGTACCTGGGATGATGCATTGTTCCAAAGTCCCCTGTACCTGGGGTGATGCACTGTTCCAAAGTCCTCTGTACCTGGGGTGATGCATTGTTCCAAAGTCCCCTGTACCTGGCATGATGCACTGTTTCTATATCTTATCAGCACTGACCACAGAGCCCTTAAATCTATCTTTTTTTCATTTCAGAGTGACATCATCTCAAAATTTAAAATCTCGTGTACGTGGGGCGACATACGGCTTCCTGGGGATGTTGCTTCCGTTCGTGCTGTTGACCACCTTTCTCATCAGCACTCAACATAAGGCACTCAAGACCATCCTCGGCCAGGACCTTGTGGACACACTTACTATCTACCTGGTATGTTAGTGATTATTAGAATATCTATGGGTGATGAGATATAGCAGTAAAAGTACTAATTCTTAGGAAAGAGGTCTCTGGTTTAATTCCTAGACCGTGTCTTTTTTGTGACTTAACTCAAGAAAAGAATGAGAATCGGATGTGATGTTGTAAACTATCAACTCCAGCACAGTCCAGCTTAAACTGCTGTGTAGAAGAAATTGCTTATTAGGGCTTTGATATGCATGTTTAATATTAATTCAAATGACAATATGATATTTATATATTTATCTTTTCAATATATATTGTTTAAGGCAATTAAGCATCCACATAATATCATATTTCAAGTGTTTGTCACATGACCCTGTATGTTTGATTAGGATCACTTTGTTATTGAATATATGAATAGATAAATGTACATCAAGTGTCCTAACATTGGTTGTCTGCATCTGTAAAACTCATTGTTATCCCAGGGTCCGCTGTCGAAAGCATGGAACTCCATACCTAAAGACTACACGATGTACGTGCTGGCAGCCATCCTCGGCCTTGCTCTCTTCATGCTTCTAATAGCTAAGTTTGTCTCTAGGTACGCATATTACAATGTTATTTAGATGGTGGATTTGCATGCAAGAACATTTGTTATTACGAATATTTTACAACTTTGTCAAATTTATTATTTCAAAATGATGCCTTTAGGTGAACCCATTTCTTATATGCAGAAAAGACATCATCAAGTCTTGTATGTTTTCAGGACAAAGCCCACCATGTCTCGCAAGCAGCGGCGTTCCTTGCTGGAAATGAAAGATTATGTGCAAAGTGTTGTAAAAACTAAAAAGGTAAGACAAGATTTTCTAAAACCCCAAGCAAATACTTCAGTTCAGTTTTATATTCATGATTTTTTGTCGATCCTGCTTGTGGTGAACTCAGTGAGGTTGTCACAATGGCAGTTTGGTGTTTGTGCATGTTTCTGTCTGTCTGATTTGCACTTGTCCACGCTGTAACTTGGCTTTGCATTGAGGGTTTTTAAAGTTTCAATTACTTGGTACAAATGTTCACCATGGCAAGATTACATGTTGCCAGCAAGAACTGTGTCTGTCAAAGGTCAAGGTCACACTTAGGGGTCATTGGTCAAAATCACTTGTATTTTAACTTTTCTTGGATGAAACTAGGGTATGCATTTCAGGATTTTAAAATTACTCGTCAAAAATTAACCATACGAAGGCGATGTGACTTGTGCAAGACCAATGTCTGTAGGTCAAGATCACATACAAGGGTCATCGATCAAAATCTCTTGTATTTTAGCTTGTCAGGGCTGTCAATTGGCTATGCAACAGCTTGGTAAAATCTTTCATAAAAACGGTCTATGATTGTGACATTGGCAGACTCAGCATTGCTTATTTTGCTGAGGGTTATTCCAGTAAAACATATAACCCACGGGGGAAGGCAATTATTTAAATAGTATATGGGTGGGTGTCTTTTTCCGCTAATTTGGACCCCAAAAGGGTAAATTTGCTTTTGTAGGGGGCTGGTATATTTGTAGTGCCTTCCCCCCGGGGGTTATATGTTTAAATGGAATAGCCCTGACAAATATCTAGTGTATAAAATGTATGTTGAATTGAGAATTACATATATGGAATCTCCATTTTAACTTTGATAAAATGTCTTTTTCAGCAAACCCTGTACTCAGACTACCTGAAGCAGAGTGTTGCAGAACAGGACTTGTAACCATGGTAACCAAGACTGTCGTCAACCATTTCCATGAAGGACCACAGACTTTATTGTACCAAATTTGCCTAAAATACCACAACGAACCAAGATAGTGCTAGTGGTTGTCTCAGAAATGTTCTGGGTGTTTTCTCCACTTCATGTTAGAAAAGCATGCATGAACAAACTTGGGACAAAGTTTATGTGATGCTTGGAGTGAATGTTAAATAGTCATTCTTAGAAACTCATTTGTCTTTTATGATATTTTTAGTTGATTCAATCATATTTTTGGTGAAAGTATTATAGTTTCTCAATGACTTTTCAATTATATGGTATTATCAATGCTCATGTTTTTTGGTGCAGGTAGATTTACAATGAATGTTGTTCAAACAAGGTATCTGGTAGTTTAGTTTTAGTTAATGCTGCCTAGAAAAAGGGGGTTATCTTATTGAGCCATGTATCATATGATCACTTTTGTCAAATCAATCTATACGAGTTGGAATCTTTTTCGAAAATAACGACTATTGGTTAGTTTAAGCAAACTGTATAATGATATGTGAAAGTAAGTAAAACTTTCAATCTAAATTGTGACCCTCACTAAATAATTAACAGAACATAATTATATCTTCCGATATTTTGATGTCCAGTCATTGATAGGATGACCCCCAACAGTTATGTTGCAAATGAATAATGAAAATGTAGAACAAGGGAGCTTTGGTAGAAAATGGTTGTCAATCGTTTTGTTTTTCCTTTCATTTTTTGAAAGATGAAAATGCCATTATGTTTCATAAAAAGATCATCCAACTCATTACTCAATATCTTTCTTCATATTTAATTTGATCATGTCTCATTAAATTATGTGTTCATTTTTAATCCGGTTGATTGCATTTTAGAATATGTCTCTGCATCAATAAGGCACTTTATCTCATATTGTGTTTATTTCATGGGCTTGATGAAAAATCATGATGTTAAAGTATTTCTGACTTAAATGACTTTATAAAATTTCTTCGAAAAAAATGATGCAAAAAATCTTTATTGTAATCAACATCTTCAAAATGAGCATTTTGATTGATTTTGTTTGTGTGAATATTATTTGGGACCAAAGAACGAACAATGTTATAACATGTAATTTATAATATTACATGGGGCTTATAGTCATGTAATGTGTTAGTGTTTCCGGTGAAATGTGCCTTAGTAATGTATCCCTACCAAAATGATGAAAAATACTAGCAGAAAAGAATACTTTCTAAATCTTTCTAAAATGGCCTGAATAAAGTTCATGATTTTGAGTGCACTACTCAATTTTTGTAACATATCAATGCACACTTGAAGGGTCTTCTTACTAAACCTTTTTCAATTTTCAGAATAAAATTCAATTAAACAATCGTAACTGAAGCTTTTTCAGTAACAGTATGTTTCGACAGCCAGTATGTTTTGGACTGCCAGTATGTTTTGGACTTCACAGTAACTTTATTCCTTTAGTTTATTTCCAGCATGGTCTATGTAATGATACTGGATAAACCTACCATTATTAATGTCTACCATCTGGGAAATTGATCGGTGCTGATATTTTTTTAAAAATATGCTACTGTGTGACATGGAATAAAATCAAGTGAACTTGCCAGTCCATCAAAATATATTGTTTTGTTGTGTACTTAGTCATGTTAGTGTTCATTTGAGTATTGTTGGTTGTATTTGTATAGCCCAAGCAGGTTTTATGAATGAACTTACTGCTAATAGAACAATGAATCCCAAAACCCTTTCCTGAAAACAGAATTGTTTGTTTTCAGTAAACCACCAAAATTCTCGTTTTATGTGTCAAGCTTTAAAGGTACTTGTTAATGTTTTATAGTCAGCCATCAAAAAAAGAAAAGAAATGAGAACAGAATGCTGGTAACAAAGATGAAACATCAACTTTAAATAAGGGTTCTCTCTATTGTTAACATTTATTTAAAAAACATGAAAGATAAGCTTTACCTTAAGCTTGGAATTACCAAATTATCTTCAAACAAGTATCTTGAACCTGCTGTTTTGGTGTTTAATTGAATCAAGTACTAGAACTGATTTTGAACAAGTACAAAAGGAGTTTCCAACATGTTTATGTGTGAATGAGTCCTTTTAATGTGAATTGACAAAAGAATAGATTCAGTGATTGATAAATGCAACACGAAACTTGAACAACAAGTGATCTGTAGTAGGTCCATTCATGAAGCGTGACTTGTTTTACTGTTAGTCTAGTTAGATGTATATTTCAATGAAATGGCAGCTACTTGTATGTTTTATTGATGACACCATTTATGTATGTTAGTCAAATATTGTTGTGTCCTTAATACTAAAACTATGACTAAATTGTAGACAAATACCATTCAGAATATTTGCTTTTTGTTTTTAAAATGTTCATTGTAATTAGTTTTCCAAAAATGTTCTCTTCACTTTGATGATATAATTTAATTCATGACGATAAATTTAGATCTAATTTTATCAGTATGATTTCGAAACAAATAAATGATAACTGTATGTTCTATTCATAGTCACGAGTCATTATCATCATCATTTCATTATCCTATACATGTCCCTGTTATGACTGGTTGCAATATGGACAAGGCAGCAAATAAATTGTACGTATTAAACTTGTCAATTGCGTTTTTAGTTTGAAAATCAGGAGGGCTTTTTACAGCTCACAGCATAACTTGCCACATGTGTTCCACATACCAAGACGACCTGTCGCGTGCAAGACCCGTGTTCCTACCTCTAAGGTCAAGGTCACACTTAGTGTTTATTCACAATGGAGTGCTGCATATAAGGACATATAGCAGAGGTTGTCGTGTCTGGGCTGTAACTTTCCCTTGTATGGACAGATTTTAAAATAACTTGCCACATGTGTTCCACATACCAAGACGACGTGTCGCATTCACAATGATAATGTAGGGTTTTAGCCAAATAGTTCTAGAAGGGTGCTACACTCTGTCCATTTTGGTAGCAAGCTTCTTCCCTCACCATGGAGACCAGCATGTGCACCCTTCTGCATTCATTGAATTCAATGCTTTAGAATGTCAAATATTTAATTTATTTTGATAAAAACTTTATAATATTATTATTAATACAGACAAATTATGAAATATTTGGAGCTGAAACCTAATATTACTTCAACACAATTCCTTTTATTTTCTGTCAAATTCATAATGTGATACAATATGCCCTTTTCTCCTGTAGAACCCTGTCCCCTATTTTGCAGCACCCTGTCCTTTTTATAAGTTGGCTAAAGATGCGAGATAATGCACAATTATCATTAGCCTGCATGATCTTAGTACCACTTAACAGGATCAATTGACTGAATACGTCATCTATGCCATATTTGAGTCAGACGTCAATATAAGATACATTTCATGCAAGTTATACATGAAGCACTGTTTAAGCTCGGTCAGTCAAAGAAACTGGCAGTCAGAATGAGAGCTTTGTTCTGTCAAAAAGAAAAGGAGCCGTGGATTATTTTTTTTTATAAAGAATTATGTGCTCAATTTTACAATGATATACCTTTTTAGTATTTAAAAGGGTGCAAACTAGATGGAACATATTTAATTTTCATTTACAGTCTTGATGTCATTTGATTACCCTGCTTATTTAACCTTGGACTGTCATCGCTTGTTGCACTTCAATTTCATCGTGGGCAACATTAGGAGGTTATATCATCATCTTGATTTACAAATCGGTCACATGACCTGTTTTCAGTACAACTGGTATTCTGACCTTGATAATTATGTCACATGTAGATAAAGAATAATCAGAGGTATTTGGATCAACCCTTGACCAGTGGAAAAAAATAACAGTGCATGATAATAAATTTGTCTAAATTAACTGGGGGCATTGGTTGATTAAAAGAAATTCATTGAAATTTGACTGATGTAGTGGAACTCTGATTTAGACATAGACTTCCTTTTACAACTGTATGCAGAATAGCAAAACGTGTTTGTCAGTTAAAAAGATCATGACTGGATTGCCACTCTGCACTAAACTGCCATTTTTACTGTCCCAATAGCCGCTTCGAAAAGAAAGTTTTGGAACTCAAGAGTTTCTTTTGTCGCCGCTCTTTAGTAGTTGGTTTCATGCGATACGTCAAAGAAAATGCCTGTTGTTGGTTTCCTTGATTTGGGATGTCATTTAACAGCCTTGACATGATACCCTTAATTTGAAATTCATTTGACAGTATAAGGCTGTTTTTAAGTTGCAATCATACAATGTTCGTGGCATGCTAAGTTCATTTGTAACAACAAATGTCATAGATTGCCAAATGAATAACCATTAGTATATTACATAAATCTTTAATAAAAGGTTATCTTGGCAACAAACCCAACAAAAGTGCTCTACAAATTTATGAAGTTTGATGGAATTCCCATCATGAGGTAAAATATCATGGCCGAGATCTGTATCTCTGTTAAACATTCACATGCCAACACATCTTCCAATGGAGCATGACAATTTTGTGACTTTATAGAAATGGTTAAAGATATCACTGCAACCTTGACCTCTGTATTCAATTTATAGGGGACATTTGCTGGTCATAACCAAACTGACTACCAAGTTTGAGGTTCTTCAGCCAAAGTTTTCTTTAGTTATTGATCTGAAACCACTTTTTAGCTCAAGGTCACTGCAACCTTGACCTTTGAACTTCTGACCCAAGTTTGAGGTTTCTTGGTACATGGGTTCTTCAGTCATTCTTCAGTTTGAATACTATATGACAACCTTTGGGGGCATAAAAATAGCAACAAGAGTCCTTTTTTTAAATTGGTTTTAAAACCAATATCTCTAGCATGCCTTGCAAACCTGTGACTTTATTCTGAAGTAATAAAATGTTATTTATATTGAAATGACAACTAGTCATACCCTAAGGTATTTATTAATTTCCTTCTCGCCTAAATGATAATGAGGAATAAAATTACTCAGATACATGTACTTGGTAAAAAGCAGACAAAACAATTCATAGCTTCAGTATATTTTTCGAAAACATGATTCATAATACAGAAATGCACCATAATATAGTCAATAATCAATCAATACACATCTTTAGTCACTACAGACTTGGAAACAATAGTATTGAAAGTTGCCTGGATGATATTGTAGAGGTTATGGTAAGATGAGGAGAGATCATGGTTGGTTTTCAACCGTTTTCTCGGTGGTGTGAGATCTTCAGGCCGGGTGTCGGTGCCACATTTATCCAAGGTGAAGTCTGAAAAGCATTTAAATGAGGACGTTAATTTGATGGCTTGTATTAAAGTAGCATTAATAACATCAAAATTTATGGTAAGCAAGAAAGAGTATCAAGGGCAATGCTAATATTGATATTGTATGTGGGACTGAGATGTTCAGGAACAGGGTGTAGCCAGTTGCCAGGGTAACCTCAGGTCACGCTCCATACATATGAGACATAATCATAAGTACAGTTTTTTTTAAATATTATGTACTGATCCTTTAAGAAAAACACTTCTTATAATTATCTGATTGATTTCTGTTTCCATTTGATGATTACTTATATCAGAGTTCCCACTTACTATTGTTTTCAAGGGTAAACTTACCCCCTGAGGCCTGGGTCTAATTTTTGAAGGTATTAAATAAATATTTTATTTTTTTATTGAAAAGTGACATGATAACAAATTGTTAGTTTTGTATTGAAGTTACAACTTCACGACTATTTCAATCTCTGTCAATCAAAGTCTATTGTCTACAGGATACATTACAGACTGCCCTTTGGATGACTTCATCCACATCTGTCCCATGTTGTTTCATGAAATAGTCAATTGTCATCCTGTTTTCAACATTTTTGACCAGATGCCTGCTTGTGAACTTGCTTATGTGGCTATTCTGGGATGAAAATCCCCTTTCACAATGTACAGATGTAAGGGTACTGTCATCAGTATTGATGCCATTTTCGTAAAGTTGGGATATGTTTTACTATGTGATGAAACAAGGAGCATGCACATTTCCTGTAGACTGAGTTCTCTGTTTGTATTCAGTAGAAACTTGAACTGAAGGTGGTTGCCTCTTGTCTCAGGAGCATTTAACATATTCCCAAAGAAGACAAGAATCCTGTTCAAACTTTGCACACCATTTTCACTTTTTGGATACTTTTTCTTAATTTTTGCACTCGTTGTTTCATCGCCTGAAGTTTGCACAGGTTCATTGTTCAGATTACTAGATGATTTGGATTTGTTTTCTCTAAAACCAAACGCTGTCAGCTTCGATTGCATCAACATTTTGGATGCAGATGGAATTCCAGTGTGTAGATTGGTTACAATGTTTTGCTGCTTATCATTCATTTTGCCAGGCGTAAAAAGTTATAACCCGTCTACATTGTAATGACTTCCCTGAGCAGAATCTGCGGTTTAGCCAATCGATAAGACTGGATAGTATTTGTCATGCCTATTTTTAGAACGCGGTGTGGGATTCCAACGATATTAATATTAATATATAAGCCCTCATGATTTCCGGATGCACCCAATCTCGTACTGGGTGAAAAATGTATGTGTGATTTTTATTTTTTTGCGTGATTTACGTAATATTTTATGTGAGTGGGAACTCTGTTATGTTATATGCAAACCTAAACAAAAATTGATAAAGACAAGAAAAGTGATGGAAATAGCTTAACTTCTTTTTCTAAAACACTAAAAGAAATTTTGTCATTTTTTATGATCTTTATGTTAAAACTAATCTATATCTACCATTCTCCGGTGTGTTGCTGGAGGCGGTGAGATGAGAGAGGCAGACACGGCCTGACTGTATAAGCAGACTGGTTACATCCTCACAAAGTGGCGGGAACGCTCCACACACTCGCACCATGCACGGCAGAGTCTCGGAGAAAAACTCCATACGATTGCCCGCTTCCAACACTACAATGGAGAGAACATTTATATTTTAAATTGGATGTAAAACAGTACAAGCTACTGTCTGTTCTTTTCACATTTGAAGACATTTATTTTTCAAATGCTACTTTTAGTTTAGATTAAAACATTCATTTTTCTAAGCAAACAGATGGGTGAACTCAAATATAAATGTTGAATATCATAATTTACATTTGGCAAATGCAAATATATTAAACATAACAGGGACAATTTTTTGTTATGATTTCCAGAAACTTACATTTAAGGACAAAATAAACATACAAATGAAAGAAAAGTCCAGAAAATTGATTCAATGAGAGCCAAAAAGACATTGATGAAGAGCTTGGCCATCCTGGGGGCTTTGGGAGGGAGCTTACTGACAATATGGTGTAAAAAAGACACTGTGTATGGTAGAATATTCAAAATGCACAATTTTGTCACCTCCGATCATAGCGAACATGACATTGATACAGAGCTTGGCCATGCTGAGTGACTTTGGGAGAGCGTACTGGCAGCAGAGGTGCGACGTCAGCTTGATGGCAAACATCTGAAACCCGGCGGGGAATAGGAGAATTAAAGCCATCTTCAAACAGTTTACAGACCACATCAATTCCACAAAAATATTTGCTCAAGCTAGGCTCACTGTTTTTGTTTTGGTTTGTTATATTTTTATTTTAAAGAATTTTGCAATGTTTTATGAAAAGAATATCAAAGATAATCATGATAAACAAATTTTTATTTTGGAAAAATCAAGTTGAAAGTTAAACTGGCTAAATGAAATAAGATACTTAAGGCAGTTAGGCTTTAGATTTTTAGAGAATTGGGACCTGAAGTTGACTAGCATCTCGGAATCATTAAAGATGCACTCTTACTCCAAGATAAGATTTTACACAATTAAAAATATTGTTTTAATATTCCAAAAAAGATGAATAAATTTCGAAAGCAATGGTTCTCATGTGTGTTACTGAGTTTAATTTGAAAGAAATGAGCATAAAACATGGTATTTCTACCTTATGAGACTATTTTAGACCACAAAATCTTTTAGCACTCACCAATCATTTAATATTTTTTTGCGCCTTCTGCTACACGGTTACAATCTTGCTATCAGTAATTAATATTTTCCATAAGTGCATTATTTAGTAAGTAGTTTAAAGGGTTTATCAGTCAAAATTTATGTTTGTTATACATGTGTATGTATTGATTTTGAATAAGAGTGTCACATTAATCAGCAATTGTAATAATGGACTTCTTTTAAAGGTAATAAAACATTTGTTCAAAGCGCTATTTTGAGTATCTATACCTGCTTGTCCATCTGTGGTTGACTGAGCATCTCGGGAATATAGTCGAGGCAGATGTGCATGGAGGGGATCCCCCGACACGTCACTGGCAACAGCTCACTAGGGTAACCCTGCAAGAACATTTAATATGAAGCAGATTTATGATCTTGAACTATTTTGATATGACTGCTTCTGACCAGACCCACTAGATCAGAAAACACACCATTATATGATCCAGAGTAGCGCACTAGTGGCGATACAAGGATATGCAAAGAGCAGATATCCGTTGTATAAAACATTTCTGAGAGTGCATAATGTCATATACAGGCTTAACATTTATTTTTGCATGGAAATGTAAATAGCAAATAAGGCCATGCTATATCGGGTTATTGCATTATCTATCAACAATGGTTACAGCAGTGATTGTACAATGATCGAGTATTGTCAAAAATTGATCATTTGCTCCGTAGTTGGGAGATAATTGATCATTTGCTCCTTAGTTGGGAGATAATTGATCATTTGCTCCTTAGTTGGGAGATAATTGATTATGAATTTCAACAATTGACAACAATTTATTGCTGACAATAAAAAAATCAGAATGGCATTTTGAAAAACCATAACATGAGCTTTCTGTCGCCAAATTTTATGTTATTCATGCCCACTGGAATATTCCTTGTGAATGATCGGAATTTCATTTTATAATACATTTTGATAACTATCAAACAACATATCCATATTTTTTAACATAAATCCTTTTTCAAATATGACATCGAATGGACTCTCCAATATGGCACCTTTGAGAATCGATTATGGTTTTTGTCTGATTTTCAATCCCTAGATCTAAATCAATATCTCTATGACCTCTTACAAAATGGTAGAAAAAGTATTGTTGTTGTTAAATATAGTTTAGTCTTGGAAAAAATACGTAAGCTCTATCACTGATTTATTTTAATGACCAAGTCCAGTGAAAACTTATCATTACTTCACTATTTTAAACTCATAGTAAATGTGAAACGATAAAATAGAAACATGTTGAGCAATGCTTTGGGTAGGAATTAAATGTCTGGTATTTGCATGTACAGATTTAAATCGAGCGCGTGTTTCTTACCTGGAAGTGTACGAGCTTGGCGAGGTTCGGGTCGGAGATGAATGTCTGGTGTATGTATGTACAGATGACCGACCTCACTTCCTGCAAGTTGCTCAACAACCCACTTTTCTGAATAAAGGCAGGGAAAAAACATGCTAAAACGATACACAACTAATAACCATCTTTCTGTTTTAAAAGCAGCAGGTTATAATGATGACTCAATGCTGTACAAACATGTATCCTAATATAAACAATGACAATCAATAAGTTTAATTGTTACATTTTTTCTCCTCCTTTTTCTTTGCAACTTGAACTATCTTCTTAACTTTTTAGGTCATCAGATATCATTAAATTTTGATTTAAGGTAATTTTCAATATCATATGAGCATCCTACACTCATCAGGTCATAAATTAGAAATCTTTTAAAGGAAGACGCAATGCATCATGTTTCCTACCTGTTTTTCCTGTTCATTAGGCAGACAACACTCTAGGAGTATCTGTGTGATGGCGCTCTCCTGTGCAGAAAGCAGCGCCCCCTTCAGTTCATGTCTATCCTGGTCCACCTGCCCCGCTCCGTCTAACACTGGCGTGCTCGCAATGTGGCTCTCCATGTACACACGACATGCTAGCGTGTACGCTGACAGGATACGTAACACAACTTCCAATATTGGAGCACACCTGATTATTTGTAAACAAAAAAATGGGGTTTTTACAATTATTTAATTCTATAATAATTACTAAATATATGTATCATTCTATTCTTTTTAATTTTGAAACTCCTCCTTGGCCAATAAACCTTGCAAAGTAACCTCCCAACCCTTTCTTTTCTCTTTATGTTCACAGCATAATGTAAGGATTTGTTTGTTAAAAAAGGAGTGTTTAGTTCTTCGAATAACTGCTACAAAAGTACTATGATGCCAACCTGAACACCCTTTCATCACATCTGAGTACAATGAGTGGGTCCACAGTGATGTCTGTCTCCGAGTATAAACTGAACTTGAAACCAGACTTCCGCTGGGGTCTCAGTGCATTCACAGTTGACAAACGGACACTGAAAAACCAATACAGGGCTATGAAACTTTTTAATCAAAAATCTTTCAACACCACATCAATCACATTAAAGCTTGTTTTATAAAATAATGATGATACCAATTCAAATTTAAATTAACTAAGAATAATATTCCGCTAACTTGTAATATCTGTATGTTGAAAAGTTATCATAGAAAAACAGAGCTAAGGAGCACGTAAAATACAGATCATTATGTTAATACCTCCTGGGCATGAGTGAGTGTATCTTGAACCAGACTTTCTTCACCAGATCTACCACCTTTCTCGGAACTTCAGGGGTCAGCACTAAAGGGAGGCAACTCACAATCTCCTCACTAAAGGGATGTAACTCTTCCACTGGCAGGTTTAGGACTTGTTGTAAAATCTCCATCAACTCTAGTGAGTTCTCCTCTAACTTTGCAAGTGCTGAAAAAAGCGTAGTACGATCAAACTAATATACATAACCTACTATTCCAGCCAACTGGCCTCGGCTTAAATTGCATGCATTATTATTAAATCCTTCAGTTAATAGATATGATGTGAAAATAGGTAAGTAATTGTCAGCAATATCTCCTTGACATTTATTGATGGATTTTGACTTACAATTAACAAATAATATTCATAATGTGAAGAATTTGAAAACAAGTCACCGGAGTATTTTGAGCATACCTTTTCTAAATCGTTTGACAGTACAAGTCCTAGGTCGGGTGACAGCTGTGCGAGTTGTCTGGCTGCCAGGGGTGAGTGTTTCCTCCAACCAGTCTTCCACGATACACAGATGGGGGAACTGGGTCACAAGAAGTCTGAAATAAGACTAAACATGAGCATAGCAGAATATGAGAAAAAAAAACATGCTGACTGTTTAACTTTGCAATGCTTCTTTTTTTCATATTTTCTTTTGGTATCAATGTCTTTCTGTATTCACAGTAGTTTCTGTTTTCAAGCAAAGTAATAACATTTTTTTTCAGTCAACTTTTGCTCTTTTTTCTGAACTTATATATATGAATATTTCAGTATAATCATCTTGGTTCTGGCATACTTGAGAAGTGAGGAGAAGAGCCCGCCATAGAGGTGCTGTCCCCGCTGTGACTGCTGGATCAGATAGTTGATGGGAATCTCAGACATGAGATGGCCCGGGTACGACTCTACACTCCGACCCGACAGGGCTGAATATAACAGAAACAATTTAGTTTTAATTATGTTGTGTCTATTATCCTCAGTTGAAATCAGTTCTCATTACTGATGAGGCCCTTAGAAAGCTTCCAGGCTTGAGATCAATCCAAAGTACAAATAGATCACCAAACTCTCATTTTTTTCCACAATTACATAGGATAAGTGATCCTTACCTAGCTGTTTCCTATGGCTGTCCAGTGTGTCCTCATACAACAAAACATAATACAGCATACACATGTGGGGTGCTAGGTTCACTGGCTTCCCTCTTGTCTGTGTGGAGCAGTGAAGAATTAGTTTAGATATCATACATACAAATAAGATGCTAAGATATCGTAATGCACTGACATAATACACATGCATATAAATAGTTGATCAAAGATTTGTAGGAAAATAATAAAAAGTATAAACGATAAAGTTAAACAAAAAAGCTGTTAACCAAATGACAACATATGTCTGTTACTTTCAGTCAAACAAGCGCCATATCTCAACAATTACAAAGACCAGAGTTAAACCTTTTGCTTAATAACAAATGCATATTATCTTTCTTTTTTTCAACTGCTGTGCCATGTTTTATCTGAATATCTTGAACTGTTTAAGCATTATTCAACTTTCCAAGATTAAAAATGTTGCAGGTCGATAACATGGACACAAAAGCTAAGATTATACCTTGAAGACAAGAAGAAACCCTTTCTATGAATATGTAGTATACATAGAACACAGAAATATTATTTAGTCATTAATCCTCTACAGGTACCTTATTAAAGACAGGTTTCTCAGAGAACAGCCTGGCTATGTCTGTGGCAGATATGGGCTGATTGGTGTGGTCGGTCTTGTTACTCTTGACCAGGATGGAGTTTACGTATGCCTCGATCAGTTGGGGTAGAAGGGGATGGAGCGGGTACGAACACTCAAAGATCTGGGAGTAGATCCACTCCTGAAAAAGAACCACATTCCATAAAGTTCAGAGATCTTTTTTATAGTTTTGTAACTGCTGTTATGTTATGTTATATGAAAAATAGTAGTATTTACAAAACTAAATACCTCAATACTTCAATACCATGATGGGAACCTTTATTTACATACCTTGATGGGGACCTTGTACTTGGAGAAAGCCCTACTCTTAAGCAGCTGGTGTATACAGTGTATAGGCAGGTAGCCATCCATTCCTGCACTCAATTCGGACGTGACAGGTACTGTCACAGCATGGGATGTGATCACCTAAAAAATACATATAAGAATGGCTTAGTGTGTATAAATTTTATGGGCAGGAAGCCTTCCAGCCCTGACGTGATAGTAATCACCTGAATACAACATTCCATATACTTATTTAGTTGTGAACATGACAAGATCTTTTTATCTTTAAATTGCACATTGAGTACAACTTTTAAAGTTATATTTAACTCCCATTTATTTGAAATGTTCTTTCTTTATTTACCACAAAATGTTCACCTTCAAACTGTAAATATATTTAAAAGAAAAAAGTCTTGCACACCTGACAGGCATTTCTGGTTAAGATAAGTCAGGTGCCACAACACTCCACTATTGATTTCTTTTACTGTATAGATTATGACAAATACATTATGCATATTCAATACAGTGGATTCAATAAAAGACTGACCAAAGAAAGTGCTCAATACCTGTTCTGTGAAAATGTCTTGTGTGAAAATCTGTCTTATTCTTGCAAGAGCATTGGCTTTCACTGGGCACTGAAAACAACAGTAAATACAATAAACAGATTTTAACATAATTAAAACCAAATTAAAATTTCACTTTAAAACTTGGTTTACAAATCGTAACAAGTTCTTCTTTGTAAAAGTCAGATTTTGATCAAGCCAGGCAAGTTATAACAAATTTAGGGCTTGCAGACTTGTGCACATACCATTCAAAATAACGAGATTTGTGCAATGATTTTGCATCATTCAATATAAATGAATGAATTAAAAAAACACACACACACAAACTAAAAATGTGTATCAGCATCTTTTATGGTAAAATGTGTGTTGGTACCAACCTTCATTCCAAGTGTAGAGCAGACTAGCTCAGATATTGCATGCATGTGGTTGCCATGGAAGTGTATGGCAATGAGAAACAGCATCTCTCCAAACGATGAACTCTTCCCTGATGACCTGCAAGATACAATTGTGTTGATATACAATGTTCATAAGCATTTAAGCCCAATCACCTTTCTCTAAAGCATGCACCAATGACAAGAATAAAGAATTTGGTTAAGAATAAAGAAGTTTACAGCATTCTATCTTCTGAATTCTACACCACGTAACTGCTCAAAATTCTCCATGCTTTTTTAAGTTCTGCCCATTTGCAACAAAAATAGCCTCACAAGTAGTAAAAACCTAGACACAATTTATTGCAACAATATACTGTGAAATCATTTATATTCGTTGGCATGAAATTTCGTGGTTTGCCGAAAAATTACAATTTCGTGGGTACTTGAATTCGTGGTTTTTCGTTTTTGAAATAAAAAATAATCGAAATTGCGATCGTCCTAGATCGACTGCATTCCACGCGCTGGCCCGTGATTTCCGTTGTGTACGTCACTCAGTTTATGACACTCGCTAAAGTGGTACGACATGCCAATTAGTGCATATATCCATGTCAATTATCGATTTAATTGGAAATTAAGGTCATAAAAGAAGATGTACCCTGTTCCTTATACAGATAGACGAAAGATAGCTGATGTTTACAAATTCAATTACTTTTGAATATCATCTCATTTCAATATTTATTCACACGTTTTTGTTTAATAAGTATATTGAATGCTTTGTTTTGTACATTGTCACATTGGGTGCTCAGTAACCTCTAATGTAATCGATTATTTCATTAAAGAAATAAAATCGAGAACCGACACTCACATTTTGTACACCTGGAGATTTGAATGAACAGCACATGTTAAGGCACGTGCTTCTGTCATTTGTTTCATATAAACACATTAAAATGATTTGGTTTATTATTTGTTAAAGGCTGATATAATATATTAACAAAACAATGATAGTAAGATATACAGTTAGACGGATATTTACGATGTGTACTGCGGCCTCTGTAACGAATAAACTAGAGTATGTACAGAACATGGCAATTGAAAAAGGGAATAAGGGTCAAAATTTCGTGGGATCTTGAATTCGTGGATCACTCAACCCACGAAAACCACGAACATTAATGCCCCACGAACATTAATGATTTCACAGTAACACACCTTCCAAATGTTTTCTCCGAGTCCATGAGCCATCGAATCCAGTCTGCCACCTGCCTTTCTTGCTCAACACTCCTGTAGGAGATTAGACAGTGTTTAAGACTGTAATAACATGATAGCACAAAATGTATGAATTCACCGAACTGTTAACAATTTAGACCTAAACATCTGCAGCCAATTTGTATAAAACTTGGATAAGTTGTCCACAGGTTATCTTAAGGCTAGTTTGAACAGTAAAATGATTTCATTGGTTTATATTGATTTCTGGATAAATATTGACCAATCAACAAATATTTTGGCCAACTTTAACCTAACCAAAGACTTAACCAGTTTTATACAATTCCCTGCCGGCCAACATTTTTCAAACAATCTTAAGTCTCTCATAACAGGTGTGCATTGCTTAAGCTGTTGGCTATCAGGTGCTATACAAGCTACACCTATGCATTTACTTTGATTCAGGTTTTTTTCTTAAGAGGAGCTGTTATATAGCACTCTATGGTACTCTCACATACAAATGTTATATCTAACCTTTATATTGTTTTGAGACTTTTGAAGAAAATCCTTTTTTTATTTGTATAATCAAATTTTAGTTAGTAATTTGAATAAAATCAAATAATAAATTTACAATTTATACAAATGTTTCGAGAAAATGGGACCACTGATATTTTATGCCATTTTGAAATTTCACAGTCAGAATCAGGGTTTGTTTGATCACATAAATTAGAGAATAATTTACATCGAAATAGATATATTTTTTGTATATTTCACTGGATATTTCACAATGTTTATTTCATTGTGAAATTCACAACATTTTTCACTGTGTTTTTCACATAGTGTATTATACACTGTGTGTTTTAAACTGTGTATTTCACACAGCTTATTGGACTGTGTATTTCTTTGGTTCAATTGAACGTACTCCCCCTATGATGTAAGGGCAGGCAATGAGCATAGAGAGGCACAGGGAAACAAGCCTGGAACCGGACTGGCAGGTTGGAGGTCGTGAACATACTCACCCTATGATGTAAGGGCAGGCAATGAGCATACAGAGACACAGGGGACAAGCCTGGAACCTGATTGTCAGGTTGAAGGTCGTGAATGTACTCACCCTATGATGTAAGGGCAGGCAATGAGCATACAGAGGCACAGGGAAACAAGTCTGGAACCTGACTGGCAGGTTGGAGGTCGTGAGGTCACAAGGCTGAGCAATAACTTCATCTCCTCATCCGTAAATCTGATAGACAGGAATGAATGTTAGTTTCCTTCTGTGCCAGTATTATGTTAGTTTCAATATTTTGCACAACATTAGGGATGATTTGATATGCATGGAAAGTAATAATTGACAGCCAAAATAAGTAGTTTTCATAGAAATGAAAAGCACTTTTTTTCATAGATTCAAATGCAATATCTATAGGAGCAAAATGTTTACATCTTAAAATGTGTCAGATAAAATTTGATCATGAAAATATATATTTTGACTTATGGAGTCCAATGCATCCTTTGAGTAACACAACAAATAACCTAGAGATATTAAACAACCTACTTGAGTGTTGCAATTCCCTTCAGTGCACAGTAAAGCCTAACAAAGGAGCTGGCCTCAATAACATGGGTGGGGTCCATACTGGTTCCTGGCCCTGGGATGATCTCGGAGAGCTGTCTGATCAGCTGCTGTCTCATGGCATGGAGCATCGACATTGTTGGTTCCCGGCCTCGCTATTTACAAAACATTATTTAGTTTTGTACACATAAGCAAATTGGTATCATTTCATCAACATTATTTCGAGCTGAAGCACAAATGCCAATCTTGCCAGCAGTTCGGAGACTTTATATTTGGACTGTTTAAAAGTGCATTATCTCATAGAATATGTGGATTAAAACTTTGGTCAAGATTACAAACAAAAAACTATTCTACAACTATAAAAAATTGAGTACTTCTGTTTTTTGAATGATTACTCATCCAGAATTTGTTTTCCTTGAAATTTTGACCAAAGCTTTTATCAACTCTTTCTATGAGAAATATGGTTTTAAAAAGAATGAAAACATACAAGGGTTTGAACCGTATATGGCAAAATGAGTTGAGTTGAGATTTGTCCTGTGTTTATTTGTAATATCTATTCGTCCAGTCTCAATATTTTAATCTGATACATTTTGGAAAAAAAAAAATTTGAATTTTTTTGCTTGGTTAATTCATATTTATACTTATTTTGCATTTTTAACAATATCAAAGTGAAAATTATTAAAAGTCATCTGACATTATCTTAGATTTATCTTTATGCATAAAACAATCTAGTACAATATTTATTTTTTGGGTAGTTACTCAAGTACTTTTTTTAATTACTTGTCTGTAGAATATTGAATAATGATTGTTATCAAAATGACTAAAACATATATCATTTTGAATCATGACACGCTGATATGTGGAAAAATGGGTTGAAACTAAGAAATAACAGTTTCAGGGGCCAGACATACACGTAACAAAGTGATTTCATATCATATGTTTAAAAAAAACATTTACTTCATTATATATATGTCTATACATGTTTATTTCTCGGTGACAGTTGATGTTCATTTGTTTAAGTTATACAAAATGTTTATAGGTTGGTCAATATTTATCCAATAATTACTACCGGGTAATAACCAATCAAACTAGCCAATAGATAGCATGAGGACAACTTATCAAAGGTAAGGTTTATGCAATATGCTGCCATGGATAAAAGCACTGTTTAACTAGATCCCATGTTCACTCACCCTTTGGCCACATTTAATGAATTGTGAGAACCAATTCTTCACTTCAATGTTGTTGCCTAGCAACAAACCACTGGTGAATGCTACAAGGTCATTGGCTGATGAATCTCTTGAGCTTGATTCCGATTGATTCGTTATGTTCAGGGTCAGTGCCACTGTCAACCCTGGCATGGTACAGTTCTGAACCTGTAAATTGACAAGACTTTATACAATGCCTATTTAATGCCTTTTTTACAAGGACATGCAGTGTTAAAAAAAAGTATGGTACATGTTAATTTTTGTACATAAAAAGAACAATTTGCATATGAAGCTATAAATGAGAACTTACACAGAGAGTCCTGACATGCAGTGCTTCTGCAGGGTTCATCTGACACAGTGCTTGGAGGAGTTCCATGCGGCGACGCCCACTCACAGATTCTTCATCCTGTTTCTCTCCCTTCGCAACCAGACTTTTACAAACTGGGATGTCAGAGGAAATAGATATTTTTTTTTAATTTTAGACTAGTGCAAAGATGATAAAGGCAATGAGTTTCATTCAAAAACCTGTATAGTATAATACTAGAACTGTTAGACTAACCAAAGTGTGTTATGTCAGATGTAGTGTATAACATTTTCAAGTTCCATTCTATTATTTAGCTTATGCATAGTCTAGTTCAATTCAGGATCCTACAGAATTTAGATCTTCAAATGCATAAAAAATCAATTTAGACCAAACCTGTATTGCTCCTACCTTGATTGAAGCTGTCAGGAGAGTTGGCCACCAGTCTACACAGCAGCCAGGGTCCATTTGGTACGTACATGAGAGCCTCCGCAACATCCCCCATGGGAAGCAGACCTGGCAGCTCTAGAAATACATAAACTCATGTAGTAACATTGACTCATCTGCATTTACCAAATACAGATAATTTGCAACAAAGCTTTGCTCATGAGACTTAACTAACATTAAACACATATTTTTTAACATTACTTACACATTTATATAATTTAGCGTTAAAGATATGAAACATTTACATGTCTACTTGTCTAATTAGATTCATAAAAAGAAAGTAAAATAAATCGGCAAAGAAAATAAAGTACAAAGACTTTTCGCTGTATGAATAAGTGTAACAAATGTAATTTGCAGTGTACATAAATAAACTAAATACCTGAGTAAGAGATACAGAGGACATCCGCCACCTCCTCCAGGTAAACATCACAGTCAAACAGCTCCCACTGCTTCTGCGAGAAGTCTGTCTTGTTCTCACGCACCTGTGAAAGAGAAAAACAGGTAATAGGAAAACAAAATACTGCAAGTTAAGATCAGTTTAATCTTAGGTCTTAAAATGATTATCAAATAATCATTGTTGAAAAATTGCAGTCAGCGTTGACAAATCGAAGTCAGAGATATATATATCATTGAATTTTTTGAAGTGAGAGTCAGAGTCTGAAGTATCCATATATGCAATACTCCTAGTATTATACTAACAACATAGAAACAGAAGCACTATACATTATTTAAAACTGATATATTGTTAACACACCTGTGATAATATGTAAAGGAGTTCACTTAAAAGTAGCCTTATTCTTCTTGCAGGATCGCTATGTTCGAACTCAAGGGCTAGGCCATTTTGAAGTTGGGATATTAGTACACTATCAGAATATGAGCTGCCAACTTTCATTCTGAAATAAAAAAAATGCGAAATGCAAGACACTCTCTAAAGCAACAGTTTCTGATGTATAAAAAAGGTAAGATTTATCTAATATCGCAATGATGGACAAGTAAAATAAGACCTAAAGAGCTTTAATAGTAACAAACATAATGTATAATTCTAAAAGCTGCTACGGACTTGTTGTTAAGAACTTTTTATCATTCCTGTGTAAAAATCTTTAACAAAGCTATGTCCAGGACCTTCTGATCCAGAGTTTGATATCCTCCTATGTTTACCACTCAGCCGTAGTAAATGGCTGTCAACTAGTCTTTTGACGATTTTTTTTATTAAGGCAGACTCGAGACGTCCACCATCCCAGAAAAATGTAGCTAACGGTCCTTGCGCAGAGAATCCTCGTGGCCACAATTTTGAAATTATCTCTGATATAAATTCAGATATCTATGAAAATATTGTTGGCTACTACTAAACACATACGGTATTTATTTATGTCATTATGCCAAAAAAACATGTTCAGGTAAAAAACTGTCGTGTGTCGATTGTTTATCAAGTATCCCTAATCTATAAATCTGGGACAAATCTGACAGGTTGTGTACATGTATTAAATGGTTTTCGTGACCAAGAATATATTTATGTGAAAATAATGACTCTATTGACAAATTCAATTCAGTTTAGATCACTGTCGGGTATATATTGAACAATTTTGTCATTATTATTCAACATCGATGCATAATATTACTATATATTCTTTCGCCCAGTGTTAAATGGTAGCTCAACAGGGATTAATAAGAAATATCAAAATAATAAAAAAGTATCCCTGATCGCTCATTATTGTAGCTACACTCAGCCACTGCCACTCATTATTTTTGTCAGAGGGCTACATAATAAATTATGTCTAATATTTCAGTAATGTCACCAGAAAAATACATTATAAATTGCAATTTTATATCTTTACAAGGTTTTCAGATTAACGTTACTGGTTGAGTTTGTAAATCCCAACAGTATATAAATACCGAACACCTGTTAAATCATGCTTTTGTTTACCTCGATCAATAATTCGATGATCTAGATCGATACAGACGCTTGCCTTCGCAACGAATGCGAATTTTCGTCAAGTTTAGGTGAGTATTTTTCTTATAAATCCCTGTCAAACTCCAAATCAGGTGAAATGTAAATATGCAGCACGCGGGGGAATGACGTCACTGATTTTAAATTGCAATCAATATCATGGGTAAGGAATGTTCTTAGATTTTCAAAGCAAGGGACAAAACTCAAATTTTCTAAGATTAGATTCTGTTCGAGTTGATTCCCATTTCCATTTTGTGTTTGATTTGAAATGAAAATGACGGAATAGAAATCTATTTTTAGATAAAATATAATTTTTAGGGATCGGGATTTACAAATTCAATTTCACAGATTGAATGGTGATTTACTGTGCTTGAAATGAACGTTTTGCGTTTATGAATCAAACTATTTTGTGAATGTGTACTTCAGCAGAGGCTGAGGTTTGAACCAAACATTATTAATGCCAAGTTTGAAGTTACTAGAACTAAAACTGGCAGAGATATTATTAAAAAACTGTAAAAACTGTTCGGATTTACAAACTCAACCAGTATAGTATGCTCCTACTGACGATAATCATAACCATAAGTTAAAAGTTCTTTGAATAGCAGACGCATAATTTCATCATTGACAGGATAGTCATATACATGGATATACAATGTACCTCAGTTGTTGTTCTTTCTTAACATCTTGTTCTAAGGCATGGAAGTCAATTGAAAGTATAGCCACAATACTGTTGACATCTTCAATCCCTGCCAGAATCTTCAACACATCTTTCCTGCCTACTGACCACAAATGACTTTTGTCAACAGCTGCACATAATGCAGTCCTAACTAAACATGGTAACACTGGCCTTATTTCTGACGAATCAAACCTTTCTAAAACTTTAATGTCAGCATTTTGCATTGCCTGAAACACTTCAGATTTAACTGATAAACCTTTTTTCTTCATTTTTGTTCATTAGATGTTTGTCAGACCATGGACGTCGCCATCTTGAAATTCTGCAGAAAAAGTGAGCGCATAACTTTATTTGAGCAAGAATAAATAAGACACATGTATTTAAATGTAAGAAATATTAAAACTCTGAGCAGGTAAAATACTTGAGGATATTTTTTTTAACTTTCTTTAAAGAATCTATTTCTTCAGTGCACTATTTTCACTTCCGGTTTCTACTTTCAGTTTTGATTTTTAGTTGTTTTAGCAACTTTTCCTGTTTATTCTCCATTTATCATGGCACAGGCTCGTGTTCCACCGCAGACAGGATCAAATTCATTTAGTGGTATGATATCATTTTTTATTGGTTAAAAATTTAATTGAATATGATGTACAGAAATTATCATTTGTATGCTTTGTTTTCTATTGATATCAAAGGGAGATAACACTGAAAAAGCTTTATAGTACAACCTAAAATACTAATTATTTCGCACCTTGCACTGGCTCAACTTGCACCTCAGTATATTATCTGCATATTCGATCAGTAGCGTACTGAATGACCGTCAATAGGGTAAATGACCGGTTCAAGATGACCAAAAGCTCGGAGGGTACAATTTAATTGGAATAATTTGCCACATGAATTAGTGAACACCACATCTGTGAATGCCTTCAAGGCAGGTCTTGATAAACTTTGGAAAAACAAACGGTTTGATACTTCTGAAGTATATTAAGTCTTACCGGAGGCGGAGAACTTACGGACGAAGCAGTTTAAAGGGATTTACTAGCCTTTTAGGGCTAAAGAAGTTCCCTAGACGACAAAAGACAAATTGATACAAAATGACCGGGTCCTGAAATTACTAGTCCATATAAACAGCCCCTTCAGAGTTTTTGACAGTTTTTGTGTTGGGGACTATACGCATCCATATCCCGCTTGTTGTATTCCTAGCCAAGAATGACAGATCCCAGCGCTAAGTATATTGAGCAGAAAGATAACGGGCACCTGCTATATACTTCAAAAATTGCGATACTTTGTTGAAAGATCGATCTGAATTTGTGTTTTATAAAACATTTAAGTGTAGTAAGCGAAAGGTATTGGGTAAAAATAATTTATGTTTAACTTTTTTTTATTTAACAATGCGGTCTTTAATATTGTGGAGTTACAGTTGAAGGATATATTTTACATTGATATGAATCAGTGGACTTGTGGCGTTTAGGGAACAAAAATGAATATCCAAATGTTAAAGAAGTTCCCTACATGAGCATTATTGTGGCTAGATAATTACAGGACACTGAATGTCCATTTTGCTCATTTCGGGTTTTTGTAATCAGAGGCGTAGCAATACAAGACTAACTATGAAGGCCCGATCGGTGTGAAAGGTTCACTGGCTTTGATTAGCGAACCAGAATACCATATTCGAGGGTTACAGCCATCGAAATTAGACTTGTGTATGAACAAGCCCGAATTCTTATACTATTGCTTGGCATTAAATTTTTTAACAAGCCCTGCTATATAGAATTCAGAATTTGAGCAAGCCCGAAATACATTTGACGAGTGCAGAGCTTGCGGGCTTGTTTTAACTTCGACCATTGGGGTTATACACATGTGGAATGTTTTTTTTTACATGTATTCATATGCAAAATTTACCTTATTATAAGTCAATTTATTTGAATAAACAGAACCATGTCTTAAGTGAAAACTCTGCTGAGTTTTTGTATGGATTTGTCTTCGACTTCTTTGGGAGACTGAGTAGCTTTGAGTAGTATTTTTTCATATGTTGAGAATTGTACAACTCAGAGGAATATTAATAAGTTATGTACAATTTCAATCACAAGAAATGGATATAATAACTGCTTTGTACGATATTGTCAAGCTTACAGTGCTTTGCCAAAGTAGCTTTGAGTAGTATTTTTTCAGATGTGGAGAATTGTACAACTCAGAAGAATATTAATTATTTATGTACAATTTCAATCACAAGGAATGAATATATTAACTGCTTTGTACAATATTGTTAAGCTTACAGTGTAATATGTGTCATGCCTTTATCGAAATATCAATGTTAGTCATCTGATGGCTACCTATTGCACGGTAAATGTGCTCTGCCGGCTGGTTACAATTCTGATACAAGAATTAATGCATACTCTTAAACATACAAAACTTACTCCATATTGTTAAATTGTGGTGAAATACTCTTTTGTCTAGAAACAGAAGAACAATCAAAGGTGCGATTCCAAACAGAGCTGGAGTTTGTGCAATGTTTGGCAAATCCCAACTACCTGAACTGTGAGTACTCTTCAGGGATATTAATTATAACCCCCTTCCAAGAAGAGGGGGTATATTGCTTAGCACATCTATGTCGGTTAGTCAGTTGCAGTAGACCAAAGCTTGTCAGAGTGATAACTCTTTGTAATGTACAAAGTAACATTGTAATAATACTATAATTACACTTGCCAACTTAAGAATTGACTATGGAAAGGATCTAGTGAAAGCATGTAACTATAATGTATTCACCCATAATTTACTCTTTAGCAAATAAGTCGAAATTAAACTACTGTTCTGCACTTTCTTTTCCAGTCCTTGCACAGAGAGGATATTTTAAGGACACAAACTTTGTGAACTACCTCAAGTACTTACAGTACTGGAAAGAGCCAACATATGCCAAGTACCTCAAGTGTGTAATCTGGCTTCATGTAAAAATAATACTTTAAACTAATATAGGTTAACTAATAAATAACATGCATTTGCTTGTAAATAACCTGTTTGTAACATTTTATAATCCCTTTGGTATAATGCATGCCAAACATTTTATGTTTGCAACTTCATTACTTTAGATACACCCGTTAATGATAATATCACTACATGAATTGATGTCCTTGGTGTATTAGGTTCTAAATTATTTCTCCGCAGGTACCCTCAGGCACTACATTTTCTGGAGTTGCTGCAGTATGAACAGTTCCGCAAGGAGCTCGCCAACCAGCAGTGTGCTAAGTTTATAGATGACCAACAACTGCTTCACTGGCAGCACTACCAGCGGAAACGAGTGCAACTCCTAGCGGCTGAAGCGGAACATGGGCAGGAAATGACGGAGACTAAACCAGCCTGACCAGGGTGGAGCGGAAGGGAAGATAGGAAAGTGGTGGACTGTTATGACAGTTGTGGGAATGACTGTGTTAATTGTGCAGCTTGCCAGTGAAATGCTGGGATAAAAGGGTTGCTTTAGATATGTGACTGCATTGTGATGAGGGAAATATGAACTAGCTTTGAATGGTTAGATGAGCATTAGAGCAGTTGATACTGAGGCCTTGAACTTTGTTTTCCCATTATATGTACAAGTTGTAAAAATGATCGTTCTATGGACACCCGCGACAGAGTGATAGTTTAGTGGGAATCATTATCCGAAATTCAATATGCGAGATGTAGATATTGCAATGAATTTATATTGCAAATACGCTTTATGTAGCTGCGTTGTAAATATCTGATATCTTCTTTTTGAAAGTCATATTATATGAATTTGATGATATTAAATTGATATGACATTGTAGAATTTGATTTATGACACAAAAAATTAATTCGTATTTATAATAATTAAACTACACACAACAACTCTGTCAGTCAACCAGGTTGAAAAATTGCACTAGCTATGTGTTGTAGATGTTTAGTTAACCACAAGGCTCTTTAAGCCTCATCACTGAAATGAGTAATTTGCATTTTTTGGGGGGGATGTTGTTTCTTTAAAGGTTCTTGATCATTAAAACACTCTTTACAAAATAAATAATACATGAAGGACAGAATATTTGGGTGTAAACAAATCAATACTTGCTACCTAGTACGACTAAATCAGGGAAATATGGGTTAATGCCATGATGTACGAATTCATTGAATTTCTATTTTAGTTGTACTGATCTTTCTTTATTGCTTGCACCCTCTTCTGCTTGCTTTGCTTGTTTCTTTGACATGCATGTCTGAATAAACTGTAAATATAAGCTGTATTAATTAACTATATGCTTATCAGTTATATGGAATGTATGGCCAACATTCCAAATGGTTTGATATCATGCCCTTCACACCTTATTTTGTAAAAATTGGACAGAACAGACAGTATAAATTTGTGTAACTTTGTCAATTTAAGGGCCGTAACTCTGGAGTATCTACTGTTTCCAGGACAATATGGCTGGTTATCAAACGTGTGAAATATTATGCCCATTCACATTGTGTCTAAAGTTTTGCCCGAACACATTTTGACATTAGACAATGAAGTAAGGGAATCCGATTATTAAGCCAAACAAATACAGTTACAAGTTTGGGGTTTCAGGTGCACATAATTGATATTATTCAAGATAACATACCTCAAACAAAGCCAACAAGTTTATCGATTACAGGCTAAACTTGCCAACATTGAAAGCATACGAGGTCAAATGGTAAAATTTTATCAATTTAAAAGCATACCTTCAAAGAGGTGAGCAAACTGATTATTGAACTTGCTCCAGATAGCCAACATGACTGTATCATTGTTTTCAAATTGGGAAATCTAGATAAGAATGCACGACATTGTACCCTGTTCTTGTCACAATATAACATGCTATGGGGGGAAAACTAGCGAACTGTTAACATGTCTTATTTTGAAATTTAAACGTTTGATACCCCCGCACTACTACGCTATGTGTATCATTATGAAATTTAACGGAAAATGTACCGTGGTACTAACGATGCTATGAATAGGGTATAAAGAAATACATGTGTTTTATCGATGAGCATGTAATAATGTAGTTTATGTTTACAACTTAAAGCCAATGAGGTTCTTTTAATCATGGGGACATTAATACCTTTCAAATAAACAGATTTTTATTCATGGATACAGGCATGTTTTTTTAGCTAAATTTTGTATCGGTTAAAAAAACAACATTTGTGAGCATCTTTCTTTCAATATCTGGGCTGTTATTTTGCCATACAAATGCCGATTTAAAATTGATTGGGCATACATGGTTACTATGAGAAGCTGCATGTTAGCCACGAGACCCCTATCTGTCGGGCAATGGTCAAGGTCACACTTAAGGGTCAAAATGAAAGCTTTCCCATGTTGTAACTAAGCCATGCATTTGTGGAATTTTAAATAACTTGGAACAAATGTTCATCATTAAAAGACTTTACACATGTGCAACCCATGTCTGTAGGTCTAAGGTCAAGGTAAAAGTCAAAGGGTCATTAGTCAATTACAAGAGTATTTTGGCTTGTCTCTGCTTTAACTGTTTAAAAGCCACTTGGTACAAATGTTCACTTTTAGTTGTGACACATGCAAAACCTGTGTCCATAGGTCAAAGGTCAAGGAAACTCTAAAGGATCATTGGTCAAAATTCCTTGTACTTTGTATTGTCCAGACTGTCACTTCGCCATGCATTTGGGGATGTTAATCTCACTTTGAACAAATGTTCTCAGTGAGTATACAGAGTGTGGCGTGAAAGACTCTTGTATTTAGGTCAAGGTCACACTCAATGGTCATTGTTCAAAATTCAGTGAATTGGGCTTGTACGGGCTGTCAATTTGCCGTGCAATTAGGGATATTCAATATGATTTGGAAGTTGAAATACAGAGTAACGCATGCTAGACTCAATGTTCATTGTTCTAAATTCTGTGAACTATGCCAAGCCAAACTTATTTTGCCATTCCTAGTATAAAACAGTGGTAAAAAAAAACATTTTAATTTCCACATTCATGAAAACACTTATGCAAAATTAAAAAAGATATATCACAGAACAGTTTCGAAAGCTTTTTATTTAACAGTGTCGGGCTTGACATTGTTGGTGTTGTTACGGTTTTGAAGTTCTAGTTATTGTTTGTTTCAAGTTTATTAAAGGACATACAGTTAATTCAGGAGGTACTCAAATGCTTATTCTCCTTTAAAGTCTTTCATGATGCATATTCGTACCTTGTCATGCCAGTACAGGAAACAGTTAACTAAGTTATTTTTGTTTATTTTACAGATATGCATCAATTTCAACACCCGAATCAATGTACAGCAATTATCACAGATTACAATATAAAATATTCAAAAAGTCATAAATACTGATTATACATAAATGTTCAGCACAATATCACTTCATTTCATTAATCCTATAACAATGAAGCTTAGTCTCTTTAATTGTTATTTCAAATTTCTTTTGTATTGAATGATTATTGCATCTTAATCAAACATGATTTTAGTACAACATATAGGTATCTTCTCAAAATGATAAACAAAATATTTTTCATAAAAGGGTTGCTCTTCACAATGCAGAGTCACTTATTTTCTTCTTTGTTCAAATCTGACAAGCAAAATGTTTGTTATTTCAAAATATAAATTTATGTCGACCAAAATCTACTTCACGATCTATATCTGATCACACACCAAACTGGCTAGAGTCCATTCATGTTCCAAACATACATCACAACTTGGCGTTTCGAAGACTGCCGACATTGGGTTTGTCAACAAACTCCCTCCACCATCCAGCCCTCTCCAGGGCTTTCTCCCCCTGTAACATAGCTCCGTACAGGTTCTTGTAGATCTGAAACACACAGGATAAATAATATTGATATATCATAGGTCGAAAGCAAAGTCACAAGAGCCACTTTCTGATAATAATGGAGTAAAGACCTTTACTTGTTTCTTAGTCAAACAAGGGATATAAGTCTACCAATAATAAAAAGCCAGTTTTCGGCCTCACTAACATGTGCATATTGTCGCATGTAACATGTGAAGAAATTCTAATGTTTTTGTCTTGGAGTTAATTGTTAAAGGGGCTGTACTCCGTATGATAGAATAGCGAAAAAGAGAAAATTGTTGAAAACTGACATAAACTTGGCATCGATGTGTACAATGCATTGAAACTTACTAACTGAAGTACCACATAGTTTACAATTTATTTAAGTTTAGCCGTTATTTCATATTTTTCCATTAACAAAGATTACTGGGTATGTCTACCAGGTAGAATTCATTCCTTATGCGTGATTGGCTAGTCGGTGTTATCACGTGATATTACTGAGGTAGGTGTATAGCTTAACTTTGTCACCCGATTAGAGTAAGCCGTCGTGGTTCAGTGGATACGACGCTGGACTGCAATTTTGGCGACACAGGTTCGAACCCGGTCTCTGACACAATTTTTTTTTACATTTTGTTACTTTTTTTAAAAATTATGATATCAAAGCGTAACACATTCTATTAGATAATTGTCCTGAGATTCGTTACAGAAAAAAAATAATTTTGGTGCCAATCTGGTGTATAGTCCCTTTAAGGGACAATTGAGAGAGATTGCTTGAGTGTTTCAGACTATGACGAAGCTTGTTAATAGACAATTGAGAGAGATTGCTTGAGTGTTTCAGACTATGACGAAGCTTGTTAATAGACAATTGAGAGAGATTGCTTGAGTGTTTCAGACTATGAGGAGGCTTGTTAATAGACAATTGAGAGAGATTGCTTGAGTGTTTCAGACTATGACGAGGCTTGTTAACCCTTTAGCACATAGACAAGTGGCCAGATTACACCTCCCAGTCAATAGCCATCTTACTGATAAGCAGTCCTTATCTGCATAGGTACTTTTCTGGATATTTGAAAATGAGAAAATGAATACAGCAGTATGACCTTAAAATCAATGTTACTCCAAATAATTGTGTCCAAATCTTTTTTATGTGAATTCATTTTTTATAGATAATTAAATTATCTAATAAATGGTGTCAATGATGGAATATTAAATTATTTTATTTCAGCTGTGAATGTATTTTCAAGATGGATTTGTAACATTTCTTTGAAATGTCATAATTGCATTAAATCAAAGGGTAATAAAATGCTGGGATCGATCTAATTTTTATTACCCCTATCATAAAAAAGACCCATCTGGATTAAAAAGCCGACAATTTATGTTCTTGTGTATTAATACACAGAAATATGTCAGGAATATCCGGTGTCATCCAGCTGAGAGATCCAGTCCAATGTGTCTGTTTAACTTTATTACCCCCTCATAAAATTGTTTACAAAAAAAGAAAGCCGATAAATGATTTTCCGGTATGAATAAAAAGATCTAGATCAAACAAAACGCTTGCACATGACCTATTTTACAGCCAAAACTATGATGGACATTATATAAGCTTCACAGAAAATTTACCCATCATTTTCTCATTTACTAATTGTTTCTTTTGTTTGTAAACAAAATATTACCTTTAAGTAAATATAATCTCAATTGATTTTAATGGTAAACTGAACTGACGTAATATATTTAATGATTTACGCATCAATGAATTTGGGGGAAATTCCATACAGTACTTAGCTCGTGGTCTTATTACGTCACAATGGGATATCACACCTGCGATTGGGAGTATAAACACCTTCTCAATTTAGCAGACGATATTTTCAAGGGAAAATCAATACACAAAAGGTTAAACTTTAATTTTATAAACATCCGGGATATTGTTTACAAAAAGAAAGATGCAAAATTGAAATATTGAAATGACCCTATTGAAATATGCGGGCCATGCGTTTACATCCAGTAATGGATACGGTCGGCCAAATGCGTATACATCTGGTAATGAGCTATGTCGGGCTATCTCGTATACATGCGGTAAAGGGTTAATAGACAATTGAGAGAGATTGCTTGAGTGTTTCAGACTATGACGAGGCTTGTTAATTGACAATTGAGAGAGATTGCTTGAGTGTTTCAGACTATGACGAGGCTTGTTAATAGACAATTGAGAGAGATTGCTTGAGTGTTTCAGACTATGACGAGGCTTGTTAAGGGACAATTGAGAGAGATTGCTTGAGTGTTTCAGACTATGACGAGGCTTGTTAAGGGACAATTGAGAGAGATTGCTTGAGTGTTTCAGACTATGACGAGGCTTGTTAAGGGACAATTGAGAGAGATTGCCTGAGTGTTTCAGACTATGACGAGGCATGTTAAGGGACAATTGAGAGAGATTGCTTGAGTGTTTCAGACTATGACGAGGCATTACTTGACAACGATATAGCAAGACTTATGTACCTTGCTACTTATGTGACAATGGTAACCTGTGTACAGAGTGATTATTTTAAATGATTATCTAGTAATGGCCATGATTTTTATTTGCTAGATGTGTCCATATTGTCACTGTTAACATGCATGTGTGAATGTTTCATGTAATTATCTTGATCAGCCATGTTGAGGTTTCTGCATGACTTTTTAAAGCTACCAAGGGGCATTACTTGGTAATCATTTGAGCCAGAGTTATGGGCATTGTTAAACATTTATATATATATATATATATATATATATATATATATATATATATATATATATATATATATATATATATATATATATACTAGTAGAAGTTTTATGTGATTTTTTTAAGCATGACAAAGGTTAAAGTTATTTTCCACAGCTATTACACTGCTGACAACACCAAAGTTATGACAATAACATTTTTTTCTCAAAAACAGATGAACATAAAAGACAACAGGAGGACAGGGTGTATCAAAATTTGCTGAAATTCTGTTTTGTCTCAAATGTTCATGTCCTAATTATGTAAATCATGTTCTTCACAGCAGAAATTTGTCAAAATTTGCCTCTGACAGTATCAATGATTTACCTGTCCATCAGACATGCCGATGGGTGAGTTGAGTATGAAGTCTGGTGGGGCAATGGCATCTACAAGGCTCACAGAGTCATCCTTGAGCTGACCACACAGGGCCAAGATGGCTTCCTGCATCAGGGCTGGGGCAGAGGGTCCACTGATGTAGCCACCTGAGTAGGGACACAGTATTTGGAATATTACCAGTGGATTCAACATTCTCTTTACTAGGTCTTGAAAGAAGAAATCTTTTAGGCCATCTTTAAAATTATTTTGTTTCAGAATGGTTAAATTCCTGCAACTAATATGCAAATTTTGCAGTTGCATACTTAAGCAATACACGGCTTTCATAATCAAAGTAGTCTTATATATCAAACTTACAGACTAAAGCTTTGTTAGGTAAAACTGACCCTGGTAGAGAAGGCTGAGGTGTTTCTCGAGCCTCCAGAGGGCAAACAGTGCACACATCTTTGTGAGGACTGCTCTTATAGGCTGAGAGGCCAGCTCTCCATCCTTCCCTTCCTCTATCAACCTCCAAAGCCGCTCTATTACTGTGTGCTACAAATGGTCAAAACATTTGTCTGAATATAAAGTTTTATAGAAGTAAAGACAAGGGTTACATATATTAATATTCAAAATTGTTAAACTGAAGTACATGGTAAATTGTATTTTCGGTCATGTCAATAATAAGCTTGTAGTAGCTCCAACCAAAGGTGTTAACATCATTTAATTGTATTCACTATTTACATAAACTGCTGCCTTTTAATTGTATTTCCTATTTGGTTAATGTTTACAAAAACATTCTAATCTTTTTATCTCAATCTCAATAATCTGATCCTTAGTTTTGCTTTCCGCATTTATAAAAAAGATACTGATTTTACACTGTAAAACCTACTGAATACTTATAAAAACTGCCAACAAACTATACCCACCTCTATGTAAGCGATGGCTAGGTTTCGGGCAAAGTACACCTGACTGTTGTTGCGAGCGGAGAAACCGTCCTGGCCCGCAGACACCTGGGACTGAAGTCGGGCTGAACTGTCCACCAGCAAACGACACACCAGCCATCTGTATGCAGCCAACAACACTGGAAATGGGAAAAAATAAGGCTTTTAAAGAGCTGATTAATTCAATCATAGCATTCCAGGAAAAGCAATGGGGGGAAGGAGTTCTAAATAGTTTTAAAACAAATATGAATAAAAATTGAAGTAACAACTGAATTTATAAAAAAATAGCATTTCCATATCATACCAGGTGGGTTCATGCAGTCTTGCACAGTCTTGGCAGAGAATGTTGTCTTCAGCATGGTCTCATAGTCATCAATGAAGTCCACACTCTGGAGGGGGGCCTCTATCTTCGCACCTACACAATAAAATAACTAGTATTAAAACAGCACAGACCAGTGGTCATGCATTATATTACTTTCATCAATGTGTACTGTGGTGGACCAATGATTCTTAAGCAAAAATCAAAATCTCTATGCTATTGCTTTCAATTTTTATTTCATCCTTGATCAATTTATCAATTTAAGAAAAGTTTTGTTCAGTTTATAGCAGTGCTTAAATAAGAATATTAAATAAAACAAAAATATCAAATATAAAAATGAAAATTTAGCAGTAATGAAATGTTGACAAAGCCACACCATTCGTGAAAACACCATATGAAAATAAGAATATTGATTTAAATTAACATTACATATAAAGTCACATCATAAGCAAGTATTTAATATGGCAATGAGAAATATTCCCGTATATTTTTGAAGTACTGGGTGCTGACCATTTTTCTTGCCCTCAAGGAGAGAAAGGAGATAGTTGCTGGTCTGTTGCAGGATTACGTTGTTGTCACCTTCGTAGGTACAGTTTGGGTCATTGTCATCCCGCAACTCTCCAAATCGATTCACTGAAATGTAATACATTCATCCATAGAGAGGCCATACAGGAGTCAAATAAGGCCACAGAAACTATTTGAAATACTGAATGAATTTATAATAATATAAAAACTTTTTTAAAATTTGTTTAGATACTGATTGGCAATTTTAAATCAAACTAATTATCATAACCTGTGAGGATATTTGTAAAGCCTGTGCAAACATCTTATCAATTGTTTATGGATAGACAATACCACCTCTCATACCCCCCGCCCCCACCCTACATACATGGGGCTTTTATTTTCTTTGAAAGTAGCAAGATAATTGCTGAAAATAGACAGGGCTTTAGGGGACCTCCCGCAGCATGTTTCCAAGGGGCAACAAGAAAGTAGCTGTGTAGGTCAGACACTAGATGCTTGTTTTTTTACAGGCTACTGGGTCATAATGAAAACATACCCTTGAAGTAACCATGTCCCCCACAGCTTTCTCTGCACTCTTGTATGGCATCTCTAGCCAGCCAGCTGGCCAGGGGCTTGCTCGCGCAAGAAAGGGCATGGATCTCACGGCCCAATAATGCCTGTAAGTAATTGTAAAAATGCGCTATTAACAAATTTTTTGAAAAAGTTTATACACAGTAAAACCAGATATTGACTATTTACTGTAAATAACATGCTTAATCAGTCTCTGCGAAAGACAATCAGGCCTCCGACAAATCTGATAAAAGTTCAAGAAAATTTCATAGAATATGTCTGCAAAAAATCTGATCTTGTAAACCGTTCTACAACTAAATTCCTACATTTTTCGACAGTATTTACATAATACTTTTAACTAAAAAAATCCTCTTAAACAGACAATAGCATAAGAATTCTGATTAATGTATGATTTGGTCATCTCTTTGATTAAATCAACCTAAATAGTAAATCAAGGTAACTACAGGTCTAGTATGTCAAATGGATTAACCAATGAGCTCACCTGTTTCTCACTCTTATCCCCCATCATAAGACCAATGCGTATGTTGACAAAGTCCATAAAGAACGACTTGTAGAAGTGCTCCATCACGTACGTGGCTGCCAGGTACGGCAGCAGGCGCCATTGCTTGAAATAACAAAGTCTGTTTTTTTCAAACAAACTTAGTACATACAACTTAATGCTTGTAAAACATGTTCCATATCACTTAAAGAAGTGTATTGAGAAAAAACCTGGTATTATAAATCTTGAAATCCCATTCAATAAATTTGTAGCTGTCCATCTCATAAGTCTACTTATAAATGTGTTATTTTGTACATTGATATATTTTTTTTCAAAGATACAGTAAAATTCAACGTAATTTCAAATAAAAGAAAATATCCTCACCTGTAGCTGATACTCAAGCACGGGGATCTCCTCCCCATCCGATGGCCCAAACTGCCTACGCACAGCGGAGTATCTGATGGCGATGGGCATACAAAGCTTCAAGTTACACGTGCACATCCCTGTGATCCCCACTCGACCTCCCGACAGCGCCCCAAGAGACGCACCAAACCTCTTGTTAGGATCCTGGAAATTACCAATGTTAATGACAAAAGACTTTGGGATGACCAATTCCAAAGAATTTAAATTAAAAAATGTAAGGGATTTCTGTAACAATGACATGAAACACAGTACGGTATAATGTTTCCATATAATATAATTTATCATGTTTAATTTATTCAAACAAGTTTCTGATATTTTTAACTTGGAATAAACTGAGAGAGGGTTACCATACCTTGTAAGGAGTAACATATTTTCCCTCTGGAGTTACATCACCCGTTTTATTGAGCAAATTTTCTCTTGGAATTCTGCACTTGTTGAAATGTAAGAATCTGAAACAATGTAAATAGTTTCTTGTTAACCCTGGCATGTTCTTAGTGTCAGAATTAGACTTGTTTAATACTGATTTACATGCTTATATCTGAAAAGTTTGAATATTTTTATTTTTATTTGATTGTAAAGACAGATATAAGCTGATGTAGAACATGCTTTTTTGTTGGCCTCAAACCAGATTGTATTTTTGATCATACTGAAGTCCACTAGTTTGGGCTTGAACGTGTATACAAGGCAGACAGTATATTTAAACTGTCTTAGTCTTATACCACTGGACCTATTTCAATAACCTACCCATTGTCAAGTCCGTTCTGTCCCAGTTTCTCTCCCATATCTCCGACCATGACCCCGGGAAGGGTAGCTAGGCTCTGGTCCCGTATGGGCACCACAAACGAGTGCAGCCCGTGGCATTGCCCATCTGCTGTGTACAGCTGGGCGTATACAATTGCGTGGGTTGCGTTTTTACCCATGTTTCCAGACCAGATCTTCACTGCTTCAAAGTCTGGTGTGTTGATTTCAAATTCCTGAAAAAGTGGATGCTCACATATTTTCTACATCAACAAAAACTTTTATGCTACATTAATGAGGACGCACTTAATATGGAATGAATCACCCTTAAAACTACATCCTACATGTGGCAAAACAATAAACAGAGAGTGGCCTTGTATTTACCAGTTGTATAACACATTATTTTTTTATTAAGTTTGAGACTTATAAACATGAACAAACCTGTGTTTTGGGGTCGTATGTTGCTGTGGTCCTCATGGCCTTGGTGTTACTACCATGGCTCAACTCAGTCAGGGCGAAACATCCAAAGTTCTAAATAACAAAAATTCTTACAATTAAACTCCAAGCAATAATCAACAAGACTTATTTATTAAATTTTGAAGTCAATTGAGTGTAGGTGAAAACAATACAAGAAAAACATATGTTGTAATCATCTATTTACCTTAAAAGCCTTGTTGTCATTCACAAAGTGTGTGTGCCTCTGAGACCCTGATGACATGATTGTTCCGCCAAACATCTGCAAACAAAACAAGAGGCAATTTTTCATACAATGGGGTACTTAAACAATGGAAGTCAGTGAAAGCATAGTTGTAGAACATCAAGAACTGCACCAGGTACCAAGGCTTGTTGGTATTTTTAAAGTTGTTAATACTATGATAATGGTAGCAATTAAATGATCTGTAAGCGCAATTCTTCAAACATTTGTACCTCTGTGTTCAACTGGGATTTGGCACAAAGAGCCCAGTCATACATGCCAAGGCAGTCTGTCATCATCTGATGTTTGAGTGGATTTTGAAAGATGTCATCATCTGTTATAAAATCATACTCAAACAATTTCTTGGCTCTTTTGAAGTTCAGTTCTCTCATTTCCTCAACAGGTATGGTCTGCTTTGGCTTATGAAATAGTGGATCTCTTTCAAGAGTTGTCCATACTTTGTTCTGCAAATATAGTAATGTTACAAGGAACAGAATTGATCTTCTGTTCAGTGCAAAAAACAATATAAGACTCCATATTTGAAAAAGCGATCGCAAATTGGAACCCTGGGCACTAGCTACAATAATGAGTGATTAGGGATACGTTTTATTATTTTGACAATTCTTATGTATCCCTGTAACGCTACAACTCTCTACCATTTAACACCGGGCGAAAGAATATAGTAATATTATGCATCGATGTTGAATAATAATGACAATATTGTTCAATATTTACCCAAGAGTGATCTAAACTGGATTGAATTTGTCATTAGAGTCTTTATATTCACATAAATATTTTTGTGTCAAGAATACTCTTTTATAATACATGTACACAACCTGTCAGATTTATCCCAGATTTACAGATATTGGGATACTTTATAAACAATCAACACAAATAGTGTTTTATGATATCTGAACTTGTTTTTTGGCATATTAAATGACATAAATAAATATGTGTTTAAAAGTAGGCAATAATATTTTCGTAGAAATTTGAATTTATAACGGAGATAATTTCAAAATTATGGATGCCAGGATTCTCTGCGTAAGAACCGTTCACTACCTTTTACTGGGATGGTGGCATCTCACGTTTGCCAAAGTAAAAAAAATCATCAATAGACTCGTACTGGCCATTAAGGTGAACTAACTGGGCATGTGCAGCCTGTTTATTGCCATCTTGCCTTAGGCTGGGGATTATCATTGACACCAAAAAAGTTGTCTGCTATAATTGTAGGTTATTCCTAAATTGTTATTCATTATGGTGACAGCTTAGTCCAAATAATTGTACGTTGACAGATTTTTTTAAGATTTTTGATATGGCAAATCCTTCACGTACAAACTGTTTCCGGGTTAAAGCATATAGCGTCTATAAAATATCATAAAAACAAGAAATATTACCAGATAATGTTATTTTATATGAGTTCCGTACACAAAAAAATAAATATCCAACTTAAAGTTATGAGTTTGACAGCTTTTTTATACGCCCGAAGGGTCGTATTATGTTAAGGCCTCCATCGTCTGTCCGTCTGTCTGTCCGTCCGTTAGCAATTCCGTGTCCGGGCCATAACTTGGTAACTAATAAAGCGATTTTCAAATAACTTTATACAAATCATCACTACATTAAAAGGATGTGTCGCGCGCAATTTCCAGGTCCATACCTCAAAGACTAGAATCACCATGGGGGTGCATTAGCAAATCCGTGTCCGGGCCACAACTTGGTCACTTATAAAGTCATTTTCAAATAACTTTATACAAAGCATCATTATATTAAAAGGATGCGCCGCGCACAATTTCCAGGTCCATACCTCAAAGACTAGAATCACCATGGGGGGCATTAGCAATTCTGTGTCTGGGCCACATCTTTGTTACTAATAAAGTGATTTTCAAATAACTTTATACAAATCACTACATTAAAAGGATGTGTCACATGCAATTTCCAGGTCCATACCTCAAAGTCTAGAATCACCATGGGGGGGACGTTAGCAATTCCATGTCCAGGCCATACCTCAAAGACTAGAATCACCATGGTGGGGCATTAGCAATTCTGTGTCCGGGTCACATCTTTGTTACTCGTCCATTAGCAATTCTGTGTCCGGGCCATAACTTGGTAACTAATAAAGCGATTTTCAAATAACTTTATACAAATCATCACTACATTAAAAGGACCTCAAGGCGAATCTTCTTCGGGCGTATAATGCTCCGTTTCGCGGTGCTCTTGTTTCATTTCATTCTGTCAAAACATAACGATATATATACATGAAGGGCACCTGCAAGGCTTTAGGGCACAGTTTTAAATGGCTTGGAACATGTCGGCCATGGCCGAGATGTTACGATTGTACAACGAGGTCTATCTCGAAGCTTTGTCGGAGGAGGCCGAGCTATTACAATTGTATCGCGTTCCCCTTCGCATAATTGTTGTCTGTGTCAGTCAACTTTCGTTTTATTGGAAAGGTAAACAACTTGTTTTAATGCATTAAATGCTTGTTTAGTGCAAAATAACATTTCACTTACATGGTAAACTTTGAATATAACTCTTTATGATCAATTTCAACCAAAAAATACTTCACTTAAAACAATTTCAATATTTTTAAAACACCCCCATTTTTTGCACATTCCCGTTTAGACATTAGGGATTGGAAGAATCCCGTATAACACGTCTATTATTTTAGACTAGGTGACAGCTAAACGGAAACTTACCTTGAAGCGCAGTATATCCTCTCCATCAAGGAACATTCTCATTTCCTTCCAGTTGAATGATGCCTTAGATCTGTACAAATCCAAAGGTCCTGGGGGAAAGTCCTTCATTAATTCCAGGCTACTGGCGTCACGATCCACGTCAGACTCAGAGTCCGTTCCTGGTAAAACCACTGTGGAATCCATTCCGTCACTGGAGACGTTCTTATTTTTTACTCTGAACTTCGTGTTACTCATTGTATGTGCCAGTGGACAAACAAATCAACTTTTATGTAACAGATAACATATAAATGTTATAGGGCACGTATCATTTGATTGTTTATCAAAATATTGATAAAAGGTGCAAAGATCTAAACACCGGAAGTTGACACCCCTATTTGCCTTCAATTGAAGAGTAGCTCAAGGTTTAGTCAAAACGGCTCGAGTTCGTTCGAGTTTGACTGAAACGGTCTAACTGAATCGATTCACCTTCAGCTTTGAATATTAAGAAGTGATCAAAAGCTGGGACCAAATACAAATCCTTTAACCCTCTAAATGAGATTATTTTTTTTTCAATATCATTCAGCCAAGTGGATATTTAATGTCTATTTTACGTTAGTCCACACCCATTTTCAATGTAATGTAAGCTAATGAATTTAACTCTTGAGTTTTCAATGATTGCAAATTTGATGCATCATGACTAGTTCTGGCTTCCATAACTTTAATGTTGATATTTATTTTTTTGATGTTAACACGTCCAAAAAGGTATTATATAACGTTTTCGCTGAAGTTCTTTTGCTACATCATGACACATGTATTTACAAATATTAGGTTCAAGTCAAATTGAGAGTTATACTTTTGAACACCATCATTTTGAATTTCCCGCAACCTATTATATGGCCATTTTGTTTACCAAAAGTGGCCGACTTGGCATTAAGCATTCTATGTGACAACTCCAGTCAAGCGAGCCAGGCTTCTTACCCATTTAAAGTTTGAGAATAGGTTGAGGCCTTACTGGCTATGGCACTACAAATTATTGATGTATATCTGGTGTGGGTGACAAATAAGAGAAACTTAAATCATAACTTTACAATTTATTCAATGTTTAGTTGACTTCTTTATTGGATAATATTATATTATAACAACATCTGAGTTATCAGCTAAATACAAAATAATATTAAATCCACAATAACATAATATTTGTGACTGGAATGAAAGATATTTAAGATATATACAATAAACAAACATAATCCTCATTCATCAGAGGTTCATGATAAATCTATTAACATGGCATCATCACTCTGGTGAATGAGAATGACAAACACGGGAACAGTTTTAAAACATATAGAATTTGGAAACAATGTACAAAAATATATCTTTTTAACAACAGCCCTACAAAATTGAAATGCATAAGACACTCAGATCTGAACATCAAGCTGTTTTATTGAATAGTATTAAAGTACTAAAACTTAACTCAAAAAATATGAGCACAAATTAGTACACAATTTTGAATACTGTTGTACAACAACAAATCTAAAATAGCAATCCTTTATTCAACTGTATATAATCATTTAAAAGTATAACATACAATAAGTTATGTATCTTGTATAACAATTGAAGCATTGCATAATTTAATGGATTTTTTTAATTAAGCATATTAAAATTTCAGTTCAATTTCCATGTATGAATCTTTCAGAGCACTCGTCAAATTGAGACAGAGAAACACAATTTTCAGATCTACAAATTAATACATCAGATCCAGAGGTATAGTAACCATAGCGACAATTGGGAACACTTACATGTATATCTCAAGTCAGTTGTTATTCTCTTTATCTCAGTTAAATGATAGAACCATATTTTGGTAATGATACAAAGATAGTTGTATAAAAATACTAATAAATCCCATCATGCATGTAAAACACTAAAATAAAGAAAAAAAATAGGATAAACACAAACATTCATGATCAAAAAGTATAACAAACAAATATCTATGAATGGTAATGACAAAATAAATTGCAAGCAAAAGCTATTGACTGAAAGTAATAATGAAAAGTGAATCATGCAAGGTACATTCATGTTCTTTGAAAAAACAATTTTATGGTCAAGTTTCACTAAACAAAAATACAAAAATATAAATAAATTTGCTGAACACTGGTACATTTTTCAACTTAACAATTCCTTAGATCACATTTGTAAATCAACATATTCTTTATGCTTGTTTCTGTTCTCCATGAAACAACATTGGTACTGAAATAAACTGTTTTCAACCAATTATGTACAAACTAACCAAAATCAATCTTCGTTGTTTTACCACTCAAAGTGCGAGCAAGTAACTTTATGTGTTACTAAAAACAAACCTTTTAGACATTCCATGAAATTGTTAAAAAAACTACAAGATAATTGCCAAAAAATCATCACAAGTCTAGAAACACCTGATATGCTTGAATAGATTATAAGTTATAACATATAGAGTTTTCCAGATAATAAGATAACCGTGAATAAGGCACAACCCCATCAAATATGATGATAACAGAAATAAGTAAACACTTATCGGAATGGTAAACAGTCAACATACCATACAATCACGTATCACTAATAAAATCATTTACATGTCAATGACATTGTAAAGGCACCAAGTGGTATTGTAACACTAGAAGCATGTACATGTCACAGTATCACACAAGTCTGGAATGTTTAAAACATGTACATGTATGCATTATGATTCTCAACATATTTTCAACTTTATTCTCCAAATTAAATTTTAATAGCTACGTAATTATGCTAACACACATAATGTCTGGCGGTATAATTAACTCATTGAGGTGTATAATTCTAAGATGCAATGCTGGGACAACATAAGGGTCTCTATGGTGGTGGCTCTGGTGAGAAATGCAGGTGGTGGTAAACTGTCCGCATTCTGGGTCACTGTCAAAGAGAAGCCACACATGGTCATCTATGTGACATTCTAGGCCTCTCATCTCTCAGGACAGTGATGCCAGTGCTGATCTAGAAGTAATATTAAAGCTTACATCAACATATTACATTTACAAAACAATAAACACACTTAATTGTAATTATTTTTTATTTATTTATTATTTTTTATTTAGGAATAGTAAATTGAATTGTAATTGGTTTACACTACACCTCAACTAGTAAAGATTAATAGTTATCAAAAAGGTTTACGAGAATCTCATGACTTTCCATCCATCATTTATAGTCTGTTTTTTTTTTAATTTTGCCTATTTGGTTCTTTCTACAAGTAGTCAGTTAACATTTATAATGTGTCATAACAGCTTTAGCAGCAATGTATCAGTGGTCAGCGTACATTCCCGGAGTGTCATTAGAGATTAAAGGCAATCTTACTCAATGTTGTAGTTTTTTTTTATAATTGTAGGACAATTAACTTGACAAGTGAACAATTTATTCACATTAGTAAGTCCATATATGACCCAATGGCTCACATTTTACAAGTTCTGCAGTATCCTTGGTGATGTCTCCATGACGCGGACTAGCAGGTTGTCAATGTACTTCTCTAGCTCCTGTATATACTGGTCCTTCCGGATCAGCTGGGCCTTGTGGGTCACCACCAGCTTCACTAGCTCCTGAAACAGGTTATACATATCTTGGATAATACTGAGATATATTGACTCTATTATAAAGACAGCGGAAACCTCATATAAAGTAACCTCATCCTCATTTTCAGAGTGGAAGCAATGTTCTGGTGTTGGAATGCACTGTAATAGACCCCAAGAAAGAATTGTTAACTACCAGTGCGAATTGGTGTTCATAACATTGTTAAAACAATGAAAGCAGCCCAGGTTAGCAAGAAGTCAAACATGTTCCTTACCTCTCTGTTCATGTTCCTGTATACGGCCATCAGGTCTTCAGGCACTGACTCCCCCCTAGTAAGCACAGGTCGCAGGTCCCGGATATCCGGGGCTGATCTGTTATGGCCCAAACCCTCCAGACCCTGGACTGTGTACCTTCGACCACCTGTAAGAGACACAAATAATTTGTTTCCTGAGGGGGCTATATTTTACAGGTATTAACCAGGTGCAAAATAATACAACTCAATATTTATTGTCGTAAAAGTTATGGTAATTAAAACCTTAATCCTTTTATTGAATTAGTGCATGTGAACTCAGTACTGCTTCATTATATTATTTTTTTTGGCAAATACTTATCCTTTAAATTCAATTGTCAAGGTCTTTTTAGTTTTGATATTTATTGATGATGGTCAAACACGGAATTGTTTTAAGAAAGAAGTATTTACCTTTAGTATAGAGCTTTGATGATCGCCTTTTTTGATTTCTATTTTCATCATTTGAAGTTTGTGAAGTAAAACTGAAATTTTCCTTGGGTGAAATTCTCCTCCTAGAATCAGAGCCTGTTTCAGGTGAACCCCTGTCATATGCCCGCTCTGCTGCTGTCACTCCCTGGTAGCTCAGACTGCTCGAGGAAGTGTGTGTCGATGTGTGCCCATCACTTGTGCCATGTGAGTTCATAGCATCAGACTTTAAACGACTGTTTTCTCTGGCTATAACCCTGTCAAGCTCGGAGGTATATTCACTAGGACTTGCACTTGGATTGAACACATCAGACTCAGTCTCATTATTGCTACTTCCAGCATTGGAGCCATTAGCCACTAGCCCAAACACAACAGGGTCCTTGACATCATTCCCTTCCCCCTCACTTTTAGAATGACCCTCAGATTCTCCATCAATGTATTCAAATCCTTCATCGTCAAGATGAGCATTATTTACATCATCAATATTTCCATTTTTTAATCTCACTTTCGGAAGCTCTATATCTTCATCAGATTCTTCTTCAGATTCCGACTCACTGCTGCCACTCTCACTAGTGGTAGCATGTTCATTGTATGTACGTGCACTTCTACGAGGGCCGTCATATTCCCCCTCAGATTCTTCTTCAATTTCTTCGTCATACAGATCATTCATTCTGTCATCAACTTCACACTCTTTACGGAACATTGATTCCAGGTAGCCCTCCTGGGATGTCACAGAACCCCGTGAGCTGCGAGACCCTATGTTGGACACGCCTAGTGCACTGTCGTCTAGAGAGGGTCGGAGCTTGTTACGACCCCGAGTTGGTAATGTCATAGATTGCTCTCCAGGCAAGTTCATCAAGGACCTACTTTTAAAATCTACAAAATAAAGACACATTATATCATTTCACAAATAAAATCATAATAATCCTTATATTTTGAATACCTATTTATGTTTATTGCATTTTTAAAATTATAGTTTTATTTTATTGTATGTATCCTTTAAAATATTTGAGCTTCAAATACAGACACATATCAGTCTAAAGTAGAATAACTAAATGTGTACTAGATGAGACAGTCCATGTACCTGCATAAATCATTAACATAAATAATATGCATACTATGATTATAACCTCACAATATTTTTAAGGTCATTTTTAGTGCCTTTCCACAAACAAGCATATGGTGTCCATGACTCTAAACCAATATGAAAATTAAGTATGAAAGAAATAAAGCTATTCTTTAAATCGAGGCTTCAGATTTTGGGCAGCGAATCCTGTGATGTTCTCACCTCGATTCCGTCTCTGCTCATTGGTCAGACTGTAGGACCGGGCAAATGTGCCCTCCTCCTAAAATCACACCGTTATCACATTTTACAATAAAATTATTGTCATACAAGTACATGTGAAATTTTCATTCATATTTACAAACAATTAATGTTTTCTATGCAATTTGATTAAAAGTTACATATTTGCATTTCTTTCTTTGGAATTATTAAAAGCAAGCAAAACAAGAATCAACATTCTGGATACCGAGTTATCTTTCATTTCCACTTAATTATATTCTATACTTCTGCATCTATCATACAGCATAAAGATTTAAAAGTCTGAATGTATAAATATGCTAATTGATTGAAATAAAATCACTAATAAATCATAAAATCACAATTGAGAGTGAAAGATAAGCTGTTGAAGACTTAAAATAAAGTTAAAACAAAACTTATAAAAGCTTATTCGAACAAAGCAAAAATTGTTAACATGGAACAACAAAACTGTTAGAGCAGTTAATCAACATTTATTAGTTGAAGCAGAAGTATAAGGGTGCAAAATATTGCTAATTCTAAAACATTATTGAGATGACAGAGTTTGCTAATAAAACCAGTACAGTGGATAAGAATAAAGTCTGAATACACTGACAGAAGAAAATACAAGTGTAATAGCTAATCTGAATATATGCAACTGAAAATCAAAGCCAAACCACATCAAACACACATGACAAGGTAGACAATCAACACACAACACTCAGTTCACAATGAAATGTCAAGCTTGAAAAGTAGGCGGATTTTCACAAAAAAAAGGATGTAGAAATATAAATAGCCAAAATAAAAAATTCTTGCGAAATTATACGAACCAGATCATTTTCAAAAGCATTCTCTCTCCAGCATTGCTCTGGGACATAGAGGTCAACGGCGTCAAACGTGACGTTGCCATTGTCGGCCGCTATATTACCGACGGCGGAGGAGCGGGGTGGTTTAGGTGGTGACTTCTGGACACAACAGAGGAACATACATACAGAATACATACTGTGCTTCAGCATGTCAGAGTCCTTACATTGTTTATAGTACTAATACTTCTTACTTTACATCAGGCAGTAATTTTAATCACCCAGTTAAAGCTTTTTCTGTTTGAAGTTAAAGATAAATTGTATGTTTGAAGAATATTATGTTCTTACTCTTACATAAAGACATGCCGCAAATCCACAAATAGAGTGATTGAGGCTTCATGTCAATTGTCTACATGTCTCAAATTAATGTTAGAATATGCTGTTAGGTAGACAAGGTAAAGTGATCCTATAATGTTACAGTAGTTAAAAATAAAACTGGATGACAATGAAACATGAAAACCTCAACCACTCTATTTTTCTTCCATGCAAACAATGATTTCTAAGACAAAACTTATGCCACATAAAAAATATAAAATTGTTCAATTTAATAATCTTGATCACATTCACATTTGTAAAACTTTTTCAAATTTGACAATAATAAGTGAAGCAGTATTAATGCTGACATACCATAAATTATTCAAGCATGGGATGGTCATAAACAATCTAATGAGTTAAAAATATCTGATTTCAGAGAAACACATTATATTATTTTAAGTAAATGACATGCACTTTTATGTTAAGCGCAAGGTCAGAATTTGTTGAAATTAATTAATGTATTTCAGAAAAGGCATTTTAGTCAAATAGTTTTTAATCTTTAATTAACATACAGTTTCAGCAATAGTATTTCTAGTTAAGGTAAGTAGTTTGTGCATGGGCTAAGCACTAAAAGCAAAAAGCAGCAAGTTATGTTTGGTTTTAATATAGATTACTGTAATTAAGACATTAATTATTTACTATCATACTACATCTCAAACCAGCCTCCACCATGTCATGCTTTATATGATGCCAAAAGCAATGTTGATGCTAGACTTCTGCTTTTTCCAACAGTGTCTGTTTCTCATGCAAACAAACTATAGCGTGACCCTCAAAGCTACATGCTATAATAGTTGTTTCTGTGCATGACAAGATTTTCAATAGTTCATGTTACAAAGCTCTTTCTATTTCAGCAGAAGCTATTGTTTTTGTTAGAGGCTTTTTCAATCTTCATTTAAGAATTATAGGAGGTAGCATGAGCGCCTACACTAAGTTTAATAATCCTGAAGTATTACAAAAAAATATATGTGGCAAAATTTACACCAAAATGTGTATTTTACTTAACAAAGAATAGTACTGAAGAGGATACTTTGAGTCTCTTAGTATTAATAATCAAATATTCTACATTTGATTTTTCAAATCACGGAACAACTACACATTTGACGTATCAATACCAACAATATCTAACAACAGCAAACTGACAGACTGCTTAAACATTTTTAAACATTATCAGTTTTAAACTTTGTCTTCAATCACAATGAACGTTTAGCCATTGTAAGTGTTTAAGATTTGTTTTTCTAATCACTGCATATGCTATGAATGTGGAAAAATCAATCAGAGATCAGTAAAATATAAAAGAAAGTAGATCTATCTAAGTAAGACATTATCTCACAGAACACAAGAAGTTCAAATATCTTAAAGTATCACAATTTTTTTTTGGCAATACAAAGACTGACAAGGACACAAATAAAACATTGACATGACAAGGGTAAGACAACGTAGGAACATCATCAGTTACCAGTGGGTCACATTTAATGCAATGCTGGAGAGATATAACAAAGAGTACTTTTCATTGGGGACGTAACATAGAACAGGTAAGTCACAAAACATAGGGTTATATTGTTACAGTAAAATGCCTCAAAAAAGTGGTATCAATTGAAGAAAATGTTTGAAGTCTGAGAGAAAGCAGAATATACTTAAGTATTATACTTTATTTCTGATTATAAAAATTGTGAATTGTCTGTTTAGTAGAATAAAGAAACTATTTTCTATCCTTATAACAAGTGACTAGTGATCACATTTAAATGTGTGTTCCAGGTACTCTTTAAAAAAAGTTTTGAAACTACGTAAGACCATGTAACTGATCTATAGCAACTAGTAGTGCTCTTGTGTTGTTAAAATGACATGCTCCATTCCATTCCTGTTGCCAAGGAAACCTACCTCATCCTTTTTTTAATCCACAAAGCACCTTTATTGTCATGGCAACCACCCATGTGCTTCTCATGCATGGCAACAAGTCCAACATGCTCATTTATTTGAAGTGCGTTGCTTTGGAAACCTACCTTGAACGGTTTGCTTGGTTGAGGGGTGGAGAATAGCTGGTTACCATCTCCACGTAATGACCTAGTGCGGGTAAACTTGAACTTGTCTCCTGCAGAATAGGAATATAGAAATGACTAACACAAGATCTAATATTGTAATGTGGATGTTTTTTCTATTTCACATTATAAATTATATGTTGAAGAAAGTGAGATGTAACAAGATCATCGTTATTTGATGCTTATGTCGTCCGTTGCTGTTTTTCAGTTGGTCAAAACTGCTGCTTACAACATTGAGATTCTGACAATACCCTGACTCTTTTCTGTCTAAACAGACAAGCTGAAAATTCCTTAAAGCCAACTAAAATTAAACATAAAATTTTCTCCAGATAAAAAAGTAATATGTTTTACCAAACTGTGTTTCTGTTCTGGCAGTAAAATAGATAGAATTACAAATATTTAATCAAATATCATGCAGTCACTCTCAACCAGTCCTATTTACCAACTGCAGTGACGAGGGACTTGATGGAACCAGCTCGTTTCCCCTTCATACTTCCTGGAGATGCGTCATCTGTACGACTCTTAACGTGGAAGGTGAGTCGGACCTCCAGCTCACCACGGCAACGGCCATCTGGAAGCTTGCTTGGCTTCTGTCCCAGTTGAACCCAACTGTAAAATTTACATCAATATAATTATAATTATGCAAAAGGTACCTAGCAGGCCTATGTTCATTACTTCTGAATGTGTGACAATTTCTTAAATTATGATCTTCTCTATCTCAGTGCATTCCTCAACCTCATTAAATGATTTTGTTCTTAATAGCTGTTCACATCAACAGCCCAGTCTTATATATCAATTGCAAAAAAATAATAAAAAGGTGTAAACTCTGTTTAAAGGTAGGACGTATATCTAACCGGCTTGTTGGTCTATCATAGACATCATAGTCATGTAGTGGCAAAGAGACATAGCCAATAAACTCGTCTGATAGGAGACCACGGTTTAGCACACTGATCTCAACATCCGATCCCATGTCAGGAATACCCCTGAAATTAGAACATGTTCCATCATAGAGTTATGTTTTTTATTATACAAAATCCAAAAAAATTGATGATCAATCACATTGTTTGGCCATTTAATGTACCTTTAAGGTAAGCTTTAAGAGTAGGAAGATTTTAACTAGGTTTCACAAGGTCTTATTGCCAAATTAAACACAAACATGCGATGCAAAATTGTTAGTGCAATGTCCTTTCAACTTGAGCATGTATTTATTGGAGAAAGAAGTTTTTGTTGAACGCCCCTTTGGCACTGGTTTATATCATTTGAAGTATATTTGAATGCTCAGGATACTTAATGATGCCTCGACTCATATTTCCACTTACATGTTTTGCATAACAAGCAAAACGCCCCTTTAACATGAACCTTTTTTGAATAAATATTAGGCTTTAACAACCTACGAGTGTGCTTATCTTTACACTAAAAACAATGAGTAATCACAGGAGCATAAACCCTTCAATTTTTATTTCATTACCAGCATACATTAAACCAAGTGACTGGTGCATATTTGACATGTACACTGTAATCAATCACTATAATTTACATTTTGACAATCTCATTTAGGTAACTTAAATTGGTAAATTTAATTATCTGCACAGAGGTCACTGGGCTTATAAGTAATTAAATGGTTTGAAATACTATAGCTCAACATCAGACACATTTAATTCAATTCAGCAGTAATTCAAACCCTACTTTCCTGTTGGAATGATATTTCAGTCATCAAAAGTACATGCATCATATTTCTTTAAAATTACATTTCCTAGATGATTCTTGGATTCTGATGGAACAATAATACAATGTCCTTAAAATATTAAAATGGCCCTATGATTCTTTTTCAGTTGGGAATTAACATATTTTCTATTAAATCTAATTAAAATTTGTTTTGCATACTCATTGCATAGTCATTGCAGAGTAAAGTAATCAGTCTAACCACAGCAAACAAACAATTCCTAAGGATGGTCTTATACGTACTGGTATTAGGTAATACATTACATAAAAACTCGTAACATTCTTAAGATATTCTTTGGAACTATATTAGGCCTTTTTTGGGTCTAAACAACACTTTTTAAACATGAATACACAAGTTCACCTTCTGACATGCACAAGTTCAATTTTAACTTCATCAGATGATCATTACTTACTGATGATATCATAAAAACACACCAGGCCTCGGGCAAACACATACTTCAAAAATCTAAAGTCAGGACTAATGATGATCATGCACCGAATATTGAAATGTCTCATGTATTAATGTGTTGGTTGGTTTAAATGACAAGTCAGAAAGAAAGAAAAAACAACAACAGAACAATGATGATAATTGTTTATATTTTAACCACCTCTTGTTTCAAAATGTCTCATTGCATCAGAATTTAATATCAAACTTATATAATTACGGTACAGTGAACTGTCTTTATTTGAATTTTGCCTATTATACTTAATATGATTAAATTGTTTTTACTTTAGCTTTTTACATGTAACATTTATGAAAAAAATAAGGCCAAATTAATTGGAAGGTCACCAAAATAACTGAAATGTCAGGACTAGTGGACAGGGAGTGTTAAAAAGAGTTCAAGGTCACTTACAAGTTACAACAATAAGGATTTGTCCAATGCACTGTAACCGATATCATGTCTGCCCATCAAAATAAAGCCCTAGAGCCCAAAGGACAAAAACTAGTGTTTGAACAACATTTTTCTGAATATTAAGAGAGCATTTGCAGTTGAAATAAAAAAAACTGACCAATACTCATAGAATTATGTATTGGTCCATGAATAAATATTAAATACAAAGATAAATCCAAGCCTTCCATTATAATCAACCTTCACCTTCCCATCTACGAAGGTAAGTCTCGGTTAATTATTCAATAGTTGGTCATAATATTTTGCTTTGAATTTAAGATTATTGAAGGATACCAAATAATGTTTATTTTAAAGAAGTATCATTTACTCATAAAAAAACTAGGCTGCAGGAAAATTATCCATTAAACACTTACAAAAAAACCCACAAAGCTTATGACATTAATGGACGCTGTTACCTGGTGACATAAAACATCATCATCAGGAAACTGAACATGCAACCAATTTCATGTTGGTTTTAACCTTGCCTCTAGAAACTTCAAACACATCAATGGTTAGCTGTGTTTGTTTATTACAATCAGTGGGCATTCCCTTACATTTTTTAACAGCAACCATTGTTGGCTATCTTTTCACATCTAATCTGGACTACCATAAAATATCTTATAAACAGTAATAATTCAACATCTTTATCCTCTTAGCTAGAATGATTGAAATATTGTATAAATATCCTGACAGATCTATGCACTGGTTTCATTTCAGACCCCTGGCATGTTATAAATGTTATTTGATACGTTGTTGATTATATAAGTGCTACGTGACTTACTGGTAGTATGCTTGTCTACTGGTTTATACTTTTAGAGTCAAGGTCGAAGACTTTAAGAAAAGGTCCATGAAAAGACTTTTAGGACAAGCAGTCTTTGTTTTCTGATCTATGATAAGTAGTTTCATACAACCATTGAACTTACAGGTCGCACTCCTCGAACCACTCGACGCTGTTTTTGACCTTTCCCCCATATTTGAGGGTTGACGTCTGAAACTTTTCCTTCCCCAAGGATATTGTCACAAACACATCAGTGATCTTTGCACCTGAAACATACATGTAATAGGGTAGTGATATTCCGATGATTGAGTGGAAGCTATTATCAATAGTCAAATTGGAACCGATTTCCAACACTATCATAGTGTGAGAGAAAGTGCAGCAAACCAAATGCTCTAAACCCGGACACTCCTCTATCAGATGTCAGTGCTCAAAAGACTGAGCTTATCAGGCATCTTTAAAACAGTTTATAGAACAGCACTTCAAACAGGCCAATCAAAGCCAAGTATGTTGTGCACTCAATTCATGTTATTGACGATTATGTGACAGAGTTGTTTCATATCTTTGGCCTGGACATCATACTTACTGATCTATTTACTTTCAAAGATAAATTATATGTCAATTATAATTTAATTCCAAGGGAATGATAGCAACCATAGGACTATTGTTGTTTAATTTGTATACAATTCATGAACTATAGCCTACACCAAATTGAGGTCTTCAGGAACTATGACATGTACTTTATATTATACAGTGATTAATATGTATGCATTATATAATACTGTAGTCTTTTGTACCTTACGATCAACTTTGTACACTGCACAAATGGTATAAAGCTTCAGAATGATTTGTTTATACAGTTAGAAAATATGACTCAAATATTTACTTAATGGACTAGAATGTCATTGTTGAATGTTTTCGGAGTGTAACCTTGAAAACACCGAAAACACCGCAGTCATATACCAGTATGAGTCCGGCCATTCACAATGTCAAAACATTTTCCTCTGGGCAGTAAAGACTGTCTGTCAGAGTACAAATAATTTAAAAATACTTGAACAGTTGCCAGAAAAGCATGAGTGCCAGGACTAAGCTGTAGATGATGATGCCCATGACACAATATGCTTACAATAAAGCACTCCGGGCCAGAAGGGAAAGCCCCATGGGACCAATATCATCACAGCGAGCAGTGGTCTGTCAAGCAAGAATTTCAAGCATCCCGACAACAACAGAGTTTGATTGATCTGAGGAATTGATCAATACTAAAATAAGCTTCATTAGTGAAATTGAGCTTAATTTAAGTACAGTACAGTGTAACAACTATTTCAAGAATTTTCCCTGAAGTTCATCGGCAACTCATGGCAATCCTGTCATTTTTTAACTTGAATCTTTTAGGCTGTAATAAAAACAACTTTAATAATTGAATTTTATACATAATTTGTTATATTATATTATACAAGTACAAATATGACAGAAAAAAAATGTATTTAATTTTTTTTATCCTGGCCTTAGAAGTTGGCACTGAAGAGAGACATTGGCATTTACCATATTTGCACTTGACATTCAAGGCACATGCCAATCTTAACCACCATGCACACCAAATAGGAACCAAAATATTAATAAATATTAATTGTGCTACCTACTTATATGAGTATTGATTAAGCACATGTTTTTTTAAACAAAATAACAGGATCTAAAATGTTAACAGAGAAAAGTGAAGCACTATAATTTAACTTAGATTTTTGGTCAATTTCTGCAATGTTCAAGTCCAAAAATCATACAAAATACCAACAAGGAAACCCCCCTGTGCATATAATTCAGTATTGGGAGATTTAACTTAAAAAAAATTGAATACATTTTGTTTTACTATCATATGTGATCAAGTAAAGTAAACTGCAACATTGCATTGGTTTTGCTCCTGACTGTGCTTCGAAAAAAATAGGGGTCATAGATTTGAATCCACCGAAACCACAAGACTTTTATAACTCCATCTTCCTGGGAATAGTCATCATTAATGAAGACTTTGCCAGTCATTTATCTGAATGTGTTAGAGGGGTGCATCTCAAGTCACTTCAGAAGTATTCATAATGTCAAGACACTCTTGGAAAGATAAATGATCATATGACATCTTGAGTTTCAGGTTACTTTCAGAAACCACCTTAGCCATTGCGGTCATATCTTTTTATGACGAGTAATTTGTCATACTTAATAATGATTATCTGCAAATGTCACATATACTCTATTCATACTGTAGTTATTATAAGACAAAAATCCATTACGTTAATATTTTTTATAATTCAAAAATCCATAGATGAAATGCTTACTTGTCTTTCCCTTAATTTTTCCCACAAGATTTCGAGCCCGCAACACTGGAAAGAAATATAGAACAGGTTATCTTTTTTTATTGACAAAACAATATCCCTTCAATGGCTACATGTTCCCTCCCTTAGGAGTGATAGTAGCTTTGTTAGCATTCATAACGGTTTTTGGTTTGATCCCCACTAAGACTCCCGCTTTTACATGTGTAAACTGTGTTGTGTCGTTTATTAGCCGTAAACGTTAACAAAGTGGCAGACCCTTTAACCGAAACTGTCACGTGATTAAAAAGCGCGCAAAAATATTCACATATTTTCCGTGTCGCGTGTAGTTAGCGATGTCAGGTTTGTCAGGCAAACAGACTGAAGTGTGGCAACATTTCACTGAATTTGAAAAAGATGGTTGATGAAGGTTTAGTGCAACTTCTGTGGAAGGGAATTGTCTTAATATTCCGCTGGAAATACAATAACGAATCATTTGAAGTGTGTCCACAAATCCCTTAGACAATAAACTGTTTTTTTATGTAAACAGTCACTTATAATTTTGTCTTAAAACATGCTGATTTACGATAATTTGCTTTGTTCATGAAGTTAAAATTTCTAAATAAATATTTTTACTATAGTTTTACATAAATCCCTTTGAGAGGACCCCCTGAAAAAATAGAAAATCATGACGTCACAATATGATGATTGTGTGTATAACACGCCTCAAACATAAATGACGCAACGCCAATGGTCCAGGGCTGGGCACATGGTGACCCCATATTTTTCCATTATTGGTCACCAAATTTATATCGTAACAAAATGGCATCTATGTTTCGATTTCGATGAATATTCTGATGAATAAATGAAACATGTAAACAGGTTGTTGACGTGATATATATGTTACAGGGTGAGCAGGTGACCCAATATGGGATATACAGGACACAGGAAACCATATTCGGGTTCGAGCTTCGCCCTCACTTGATATGACTTCCTTTGCCCCGAATATCCTATATAGGGTCACCTTCTAACCCCGTAACTAATCATATGGCGTAAATACTAATAAACGATCAGGAAATAACAAAAATATTGGATCAATGCAATTGTGCAAAAAATTACGATTTACAGGTAAACAGTTCAATGCGGATACTGACTATCTGTTCAGTATACATATTCATGCATACAGGCAGTATTTATTTACTATGACGTTTAATTAACGGAATTGTTTCAGTGATTATGTTCCGTGTAAATGTTTACAAAATCTGTAAACATGGGAGCCTTAATCCCCACAAGGGGTTTGGCTAATGGTTTATAGTCATGTCTGCACCAAAGGAGATTGCCATATGAATACTTATTTTTAGAAGGCTTCTAAAGTAAAAAAACACCAATAAAGGGCTTGTAAAATTTTGGAATCTCAATCGGTCCGGACCCGGCGCCCCCCCCCCCAAAAGAAAGACCTGTTCAAAAGTCCGATAAGATAGAAATATCACACATTCTCGTGACGTGTATTCTGTCAATATTTTTTCGCTATGTGGCAATTCGTAAGAGGGCTCTAGAGCCATCATAGCCGATTTTGATAGTCATTGATACAAGCTTAATTCAAATGAGATTCTCATCGAGTTCCGCGGTGTTTCGAACAAGAACGACTGCGATCTTAATTGACTGCGGCCTGCAGGATGCGGTCAGACGACAAAAAGTGAAACAGTTTTATGATTTATTTGCTTAATGGTTCTACAGTGGGTCAATATTCAACTGATAACCTTGAATAGTACTATATATCTAGATTTATAATCGGGGCTTCTAGCTGTAAGTTTGATATCGACGACGAATATTTCATTACTGTGAATTAAAATTACGTAAGTGGCGCGCGCAGCTCTCAGACTCTGTAGTTAATCAAGCGTGTTGCTGTTGATATCGTCTTATATGACAAGGTTAATTAATTCGGAATTTTAATGCTTTCGTGGATAAACAATTACAATTGCATTTATCTTTAAAACTGTTTTTAACCAGCAGTGCTTCTTTTATTACAATTTAAATTAAATATATCATGTAATGATGGACAACGACATAGCATATTGCCATGTGAAAATATTTTATGGATTTTAACACTCAATCAGGATAGCTGCAAGCACATAAATAACACATAGTTTGTTAAACTGTCTTCTGCAACCTACCAATACACGTGATTGGACCTATTGCAAGCGTCTGCTAATAAACAGATAGGCTATAGAGTGTTCAGCGTAGCGGAAAAAGCAGCTGGTCGCATTGGTCTGATGGTATTAAACTAGGACACTTTTATTGGGGGTAATTTTGAATGTGTGAATGACCCAACAATGTTTGTGTATTACAATTTTTACTGACTTAGTCGTTTTTGGACTGAAATTATAAAAAATGAGAACTTTTCGGACTGATTTTTTTTACACTTTTTGAAACTGAAATCGGTCTGGCTTGGTCAAAATCGGTCGAGACCGGCAAATTGCCGGTTTTTAGAAGCCCGGAAGGTTATAGCATTAATTGATTTCAATTTATATAGGTGCGTTATTCGCATGTGGACTGGCTAGTAAAGAGACATTCACTCAAACACTAGAATGTTATTATATAGTTATGCTTTACTAAACTATTAAGTTGGCAGCCTGTCTACAACCACTTTATATGCCAATTTAGTTTTAGATAAGTCAATAAATAAATTAACAATACTTTTTTAATTACTATAAAGTCTTTCTCATATAATGTGATTGTAATGCACCAGTCAATTGTAACCACGCCCCCCCCCCCCCCAGGTCCGGGGGTATACCGGGGATAGCCGGGGAAATGGGCCGTGTTTTAACCTTTCAGGTGGCCCCGCAGTGCCAGGTGAATGCGGTGTAAATATAGCGGGGAATGGGCCTTACCTTGGGTCCCTGGGGTGCGGGGGCATTAGGCGGGGATTTTACCATCTGTTTGTCCCTGCAGGGCGGGGATTTTAGCCGGGGTTGGCTGGACCGAAAGTCAAAGTCCCCGCTATTCCCCAGACCTGGGTGGGCCGTGGTTACAATTGACTGGTGCATAATACACTAATTGAACTGGACTACTGGTTGAGAAGCAGTTTCCGACAGTTTTTATACGTTTTTATTGAGTTATTTATACGTGTTTAAATACCTACTAAAATTGTTAACATTTTAGAGAACTACAGCTCAAGCTGCTATTGTCAGTATATTTTTCACATGTGTGACGTCACATATAGTGTATCTAATAGGGGCGCACAGAGGGTACTTACACTGTTCTGATTAGCTTGTAATGAGAAGCAGTTTCCGACAAATCGAATGCAGGGCAGATTTAAGGTGCCTATTGTGTGCTTTTATTATACATTTATTAAATATACTAAATATAAGACTGTAATAAGAGAAATATTATTTCATTCTTCAGCATTTACGAAAAATTTAAACCTTAAATTTTACGACAGTTAATTCATACTCGAAATCAGGCAGACACTGAATACCAATGATATGTTGATTCATTTCTGATAGAAACTTGTGTTGGTATACATTTTAGTGAATGTGATGGCGAAACAAGCATGACACCAGTGTTCACAAATATGAACACAATATCATTGTTTGTATAAATCAATTTACGAAAACCTTGTAGCTGTTCATAGATATGCAAATTAGGTTCACACGCATGCGCAATACGCTGCGCGTGACGATCCCCCACGTGCATTAGTTTGTGTACAAAATGAAAAATAAACATTAAACATTAGATAATAACAAAAGTTACTATCGTGTATCGGTAAGAATTTCAACTTTTGATTGCCTAGTTTCCATATAGATGAATTGCAGTACCTTCTTTATGAAGATCTAAAGAAAGTACGCGAAAAAGCGATTTGTCGGAAACTGCTTTCCGTCGGAAACTGCTTCTCAACCAGTAAAGTAAATAAATAACTTTTTTAAAGCTTCTTCATTATAAATATACTGTATTAATAGGTTATTATTAAACACTTATTTTGGTGAATAACATTGCTCAGGAAAATAAAGGCGGAAAAATAATAAATATGAATGTATTACTCACCTGTGAACTGTACGTGAGTAGGCTCCCAAGTCATCCTGAACTGCTCTGATTCGTTCAAAGAGCGTCTACAAAACCAAGACTACGAAAACTCACATTTTTGCGCGATTATTCATAAAGAATGCACTATTTTTCATAAATCCGGATGAAAATATAATCTGGTTCGTTACTCCGTTTTATCTCATAACATTATGTTACAATGTTAATTATCAATAATCAGGGAAACTGTAAAATATGACACCTGTAATCACAATCTTGTTGACATCTTGTTCATCTGTGCGCATGCGCAAGTTTTTGACAGGTATGAGGGTTGTTTCAAAAATACTGTGGAATACATTACAAAGACAACTCTTGACTACGTAGTTTTTAAGGTGTTATCTCCCTTGATGTTTTTAAAAAAAATAATCAAGGGGAATTGTTTTTTGTCAGTAACAAGCCAGCGTGACCAAGATGCTTAACCAACTCCATCTGATCTCATCAGAAGGGTAAAGAACACAGGCAAAGGTCATCATGATGAGCAGAATTGTACACCCAGTAGCATGCACAGTAGCTGCTTCCTAGTCAAATAGCCCCCATTTTGGTCAAATAGCCCCCACTAACATTTTAAAATTGGTCAAATAGCCCCCAAAAAATGCCCCCACTTTTTTATTTTTGTATATGTTTGTATGCATACTTGTTATTCAAAAACATTTTTAAACCTTTATATTTACAAAATGAAGTGCAATTAACATTATTTGTATATTAATAAATCTGTTTACGCTGCAAGCATTATTCTGAGACCAGGCGGATCTGATTGTCGATCGAATTGGCCTCAATGCTTAGCAGCCGTACAAGGCCGAAAATTATAGTTTTAACGGAAATGTTGATTTTATATATAAACATATAATTATATATTTAAGAAACTTCCTTGGTTTATTATCTTTTGGTATACATGTAATGATACCTTGTTTTTGTGTAATAGACATCGATTAATTTTTAAAGCAAAATTTACAGCACAAAATGTCCAATACGAGACCAAAAAGCCTTAATAAAATATTTCAAACCGACAGAAAAAAAACTGTTGGCTTTTCACCATTATCAATTCTGCTCTTGATCAGATATGTCCTCTTATTTTCTCTGCTCTTAATTCCTTATTTTTATCACACAATTATTTTTTTTCTAAATTTCCTATTTTTGTTAAAATATCATTTTCCTAGTTTCAATTTTCTTTGATAAATATTTCTCATTTTCTATGGTGTATGTATAATAAATTTCAAAATCAACTTTTTTCTTTATACAACCTGTAGACTGTAGCAATTATGTAAATGCAATATATCTAAAAAATATTACAACTTACCTTCAAATATAAATACATATATCTTAAAAATATCACAACTTACCTTCAAATATACATTTAAATATCTTAAAAATATTACAACTTACTTGTGTGGGGGCTATTTGACCAAAATGGGGGCTTTTTGAGTAGGGGGCTATTTGACTTGGGGGCTATTTGACCAGGTTCCCAGTAGCTTGATGACAACAGCTGATATAAGTCCATCTAGCCATAATATATCAGTTGAACTAACCATAGAGATATTTTACATATTTCTGAGAGGCATTCCAGGGGATTTTGGTCTGAATTCCAGGGGATTTGATATTAGACCAGGGGATTTTTCCGCAAGAAAATTTGCGCAATATCTGCATTTATAATATAAGAATAAATACAGAAATACACTCAAATTGCAATAATTTTTGGACTTAGTCATCATGGTCCTTCATGGAATGTCACACTCATAATATTATTGATGCTTTCCACTGTCAACCTCAAGCAAGTTTTGAATTTTTTTTTTCTTTTTTTTTTAAATTCCAGGGGATATGGATCCCGGAATTTCGACCCATCCCCTGGATTCCCCCCCCCCCCGGGGATATGGCATGTATGCATGCAATGCCATACACATAAAATTGACTTGGACAACATCAAAAGTACCCTATTCTGTAAAACAAAGTTTCGTTGAACTGATTATGGATAGATAGACTATTATGAGCTCGGGTCATCGAGCGACTGTGGCTCACTGCCTGAGTTTCAACCAGACCATGACCTTCCTAGTAATGTATGCTTGAGCCTTGACAGCCTTATTTCCAGATACCATTAGACTCAAACAGGCTTCTCCAGACACTTGTGAGCTGCCCTACCATTGACAGCTTCAAGAGGGAGGTCCTGACAGCTGCCTTGTGATAGGCATGTTACTGTGTACAAGTATTATGACTGCTTGACATTTAGATACCTTGAATGTTCTATTAATACCATGTGTTCATGCTCAGTAAACCAACCATATGTTATGCTTAAGATGCTGTACATTAAACATGCATTAAGCTTTGTACGAGTTATTCTTATACCCATATATGTGAAGCGAGGAATATGCACCGTTGTTAATAACAGGATTAACTGCAAAATCTACACAGATGAGCCAATAAGCTGACACAGTGACAATGGCAGGAACACTAACCATAACAACAAGCTGGAATAAATACCAGTATACCTGGTCTAGGTATGTTTTGGCGTAGGATCTACGGAAAGCTACGTTTTTAACGTGAAGAGAACCCAAGGTAATGGACATTTTTGACAGTTTTCATTTCAAAGACAAAACGCAGAAAGATAATATTCCGATTTTGAAAAGGTTTAAATCATTCTGTTTCAGCAAAACTAATATTATGTATGTATGCAACTTATTTCACACATGAACACAAATAGAAAGTGAAACATTTGACAGTTATGATTCAAGAGACCAAATAAAATCCAAAACGTGCAATTATGGCAATCACACAGAAAATATTATCTAAAACAGATTATTGCTCGGAATACAGTACAAAAATTCAAGAAAGCAACGACTTCAAGATGACCAATTAAATATCGAAAAGTGCATTGACATATGCCGTGTGCAAGAGGAGCTGAAGTACAAGTTTTAAAAACAACCGAGCTGATGGGATGTTCAGGCCATATGCAACGCCAAGGCAAAAGACAAAGCATACCTGCAAAATGCAAATATTGAGCTACAAGTAGTGTCCTTGACCCATTACCCCTTCTCTGTGTGGTAAATTGCATACAGTTGGGCTGAGCACTAGTCTTGTGTTTGCAGGATTGCCTGTGTGACCTTAATCTTTGGAAAAGGCCCTAGGTGTTGGGCTAAACATGTAGTACTGGTTAAGTACTGAGCACAGAATTAGCATTATAATTTTGAACTGAAATATGTTGGCTGGATTGTTCAAGGCTTGCACTAAGAATGACCAGACCCTTGGAACAGAGATCTTCACTTTGTGCACAGCAACTCGTTTAAATTGGTCAATATTCAATTTTGTGAAGTTATTTAAAATCTATGATACAAAGAAGGTCCAGTTTATTCACATCATTATTTAATGAATGCCTTGATTTCAATGTGTGACCTTGACCATTGAGGGAAGGACCTGGCTCTTGGGTGTGTCGTTTATTTTTATTTTCATGCAGTAAACATTTGTCAAACAGACCATTTCAAGTTCATCCGAAAAAGTATAGCCAGGACACAAAATAGTGCCAGACGAAGTCATCCCTGTATTGCCCTATTGTATATCACATCTTTTATGCAGTTGACATAAAAATAAGAAATGCTTAAGTTTATTTTTTATTCAGTAATAACAACAATTCAATCAGTCATATTATTCAATGCAGATTTTCAAAAATATGTACAATGATGGCAAAATCATGATTAACTTGCACAAAAAAGTGACATAATAGTAGCAAAAATATAATTTATTATATCTTGCATAATTTCACCATTGTCAAATTACACATAGCAACCACAAACCATTCTGTATTCTCAAACAGTTTTTTTAAATATTACACATCATCACTGCTATAACAATATACATGTAGAAAATTCCATGGCATTGATTCCATGTGGCTTAAGGCCAACAATTATGAATTTTACTCCACTAACCTTAAGGGCATACGTGGTCCCAGTGTTTCAACTTTCACATGGAACATGCACCACTTCAAAACAGTCAACACACTTAGACACAATGTATTAATGTTAAATACAATGATTGAGATAAAGTTTACCCAATTTTGGGTTGAATGAAAACTAACAAATTGCACTTATAGCGATTCCCAGGAAATCTAGAGTTCCTGTAACTATGGCAACCAAGGTCAAACTGCGGAATCCACTTTCAACTGGTTCAGCTTCTTCATCAGGTCTGACACCTCGTCACCCCTGAAAGAACAAGTACACTCCAATGTGAATACTGAAGCGCATAACTCTTAGGAAATGGAAATAACACTACTGTGAACATATTAAGGAATACGACCCACAAAAAACTTGTTCTGTCATAAAACCAATATGTTAATTGTTGATGCCTAGTGACCCTGTGTTATTTTGGTATCATTTGAAAGGGTATTGCTTGCTTATTACTATTATGAAAAATAAAATGACTGGAAGTACAAAATAATACATAAAGTTATTTTAGATTATATTCTTGCTGTTTATTTCTTCTGAAATCGGACGTGAAATCTGACACCTATTTTGCAATAATCTCAAGACTTTTTTCAATGACTTCCTGCCTGTTTAGTTTAGATTTTCTGTTTCTGCACTCTTTAAAATGATACCAAAATAACATGGGTTCACAAGGCATCCAGATTTTACAACATGTATTTGTGTTTGAATGCCTTAAAACAGACCCTCACTTACTGCATTAAAACATGGTTTATATCAATATAATAACACCCAATATGTTTTCCAAAGATTGTCCAGTCAACCAAAGTGCAACACTGGTCTAAAATGTTAGCCTTTTTTCTTCAAATTATGGCTAAGTTATTGCAAAACACCAATGTTATGACAATATCTTTTTCACAAAAACACTATCGAAAAAAGTTTGTTTCCTCTGTATTCAGTTCTCACAATATACTCATATGCGGATTGTGCTTATTTATTATTTCAAATTCCAAGATTATTTTTTTTTAATTCAGTTCCACCTAGTATACATTTGCCTTTCAATCACATACTCTTGTTTGAGGACATCTCGAAGCTGAGCCACCTGGGACTTCTTGATGACAGGACTGGCCTGGTTGGAGCCACGGGACATATTGATCTGACGCTGCTGGTAATCTCTCTTCACACGCAACTGGTTAGATGAATCATTGGTGAAAACATGTTGGGCAAGTGTGGCAGGGTGATTAAAATTTTGCTTTGTTTTCAGTAACAGGAATATATTTAGTGTTCATATTCATAAAATATGAATATACCGTTTATTTATATCTCATATCTTGACTTTGTTTATAAATATCTTTCTCATAAAAATAAAACTGTGCCATTCCAGATTTTAAGTCATTATATATTTCTGAGATAGGAATAGAAGCGATTTCTAACCTGTTCTAGAGAGCGTTCATAGGTCTCGAGCCTGTCATAGATGTTCTCCAGTTCCCGTTTCATGGTCCGCTCAGCCTCGGATAGGAATGGGTTCCTCGACTGTAGTCGCTTCATCACTCCCTCAACACTTTCAAATGAAATATTTCAATGGATATTAATCACTTGACCTAGGTACAAAAATATATTGTAAAATGTTGCATATACAAGCCTTATTAAAGCTTTTAACTTAAAAAATTATGCAGTATGCTGACTTTCTTTCACCTATACTGTGATTAAAATTTAAATAAAACAGATGGACTTTGCTGTCACAAACCCAAATAAAATCATTGGTCTTTTTCTTGTGTTTCTATTTCAAGTTAAAAATTGTCACTATAGCCCATTCATTTTCCCAGATGCATGGCATTTCTTCCTACATTAAGTTCATTATATCTCCCTTAAGACATATTGTTTTCAGCGAATTCATGGTCAAAGTCATAAATTTTGTGTCCAATCTCTATCTCTTAATCCCCTGGAAGGATTTTCATGAACGTCGAGTCAAATGTTCACTACATCCAGACATTATGCAGAATGTACATTCTTGGCAACTTCGGAATACAGTTGAAGGTCAAAGGTTCGAGTCATAGATTTCATGTCCACCTCATATCTCCAAACTCCTTTAAGGATTTTCAAAAATATCAGGCAAGATGTTAACCGAGACAACCAGCAGAACCCACATTACAGGTGTGCCCGGTCAAGGTCAAAGGTTTGAGCAATAGATTTCATTTCTGTTCCATATCTCCAAACCCCTTGAAGGATTCGTGAAACTTGAGTAAAATGTTACACATTTACATGATGAGAAGAACCCACACTCAAGGTCAAGGTAACTTTTCCATTTTATGTTCATGATTTCATGTCAGCTCCATAACTCATAATCCCCTTGTAAACCCCTTGAAAGATTTTCATGAAACTTGGGCAAAATGTCTACCTGATCCATACAACACCCACAATCTGCTCACAATCTTCAAACATCAAATGACATGGAGCAGAACGAGCCAAGTATGGGGGGAAATATAGTTTTTTGTTTGTAAAACAACCTTCTAGTTTTATCCAATATAAGCCAAATTAAATAAGCTTTTCAAGCAAATTACAATTGAATGCTACAAAAACGTTTATTAGCTTACACCACATCACTATTGTTACCTACCGTTTGAGTATATCCTCCTGTTTCTCCTTGCATTCCTCGCACATGTTTGCGAGGCGTTCAGCATTCTCTGACAGCTCGTTGCGCGACCCCTGTAGTGAACCCAGCTCCGACCGCTGTTGCTCTTTCTGGTCGCTCAGGATACTCACCCTTGTTAAATATAGACTGTATGAGGGAACTGTTTCTTATAGCAGAAACAAGAAGAACTAGAGCTATCTCAGACATGGTAAATACCCTCAGATGCTGCTTGGACATAAGAATGGTTAAAATTATAAAAAGGAATTAAAAAAACATGAGCAGGTACTTTGTGAAACTGACTTTCATTCCTATGAAGTTTCATGAGAGTATGTGCATGATAAATCATATTTCTACGACCATCTTTTTCTACATCATCACCAATAACTCTTGTTAGGCCAATCAAAATGTCAAACAAAACCCATGCTGCACAACTTCCAACGATGACTGACATTCTGTTGAAGTTTCATGAGTGTAGGTGCAATACTTTTATGATTGTGTCACAAGAGTTTTAAGACAATTTTCATGTAGAAGGATCATAACTATTGTTAGACAGAGTAAAAGGTCAACCAAATCCCGAGGTGCTGACCAACAATCATAAGCTCAGGTGCAATACTTTTTGGGATACATGAATCAAGATTGTTTAGTGATGGGATGCAAAGTAATGGATGCAATTCACTCATAGCCCCCTAGAAATCTGCAATTCATTTATAGCCCCCTAGAAATCTATCTGGGCTTATAACAAAAGGAATGAACCCCACTTTCTTCCCACCTAATGCATTACATTGCTATGTGCATACCAAACAAAACAGACCAAGTTTAAATCATTGATTTCATTACAAGCTCAGAACAAATCAAGGTTAGTCAACTTACATTATAATAATTTTCAACAAATTTGAAATACTGCCCATTAAAGTTAAAAAGAAACATTAGCTGGACGAAGAGTCAGTACCTGCGTTTGATTTCCCCCATGGCCAGGTCCTGTTTCTGTAAGTACTCTTCCTGGAACACCTGGGTGGCCCGCGTCAACAGCTTGAAACATTCCTGCTGGCTCAACTCTGTCTTAGAACGGGATCTGCAAAATAGAGGACGCAATCAAGTGATTGTTATAAGAAGAATTGAACAGTTATTTCATTATTAAATCACCTTTAGCAGCTTTATATACTCCTGTATTTGAACAGAACCTGCTGTGCCTTAAAAAAATACGAATTCTGGGGCTGTATTCATAACTAAAGTAGGTTAATGTTCAACTCTTTAATAGAAATTTGCCTTTTTTTCGGCTGAATTTAATGAAAACAAGCAAATTCGTTGAATTGATATCCCCCGCCTGATTGGGCTAAGTCAAGGAATGGAAATCAATTGTTGATGAAATATATATATATATATGAGTTTGAGTTTGATTGCAACTCTTTGAAACAAAAAAAAATATATTGTATATAATGTAACATTTAAAATTGACCAAAAAACCTAGTTTATGACTCCATGTTACCCAGTTCCAAACTAATCTAAGAGTTCATCAAGGTAAACATTCTGAACAAGTTTCATGAAGATTGGTCTAAATATATTGCAAAAATTATAGCCTCTAGAGTGTCCACAAGTTTTTTTTTAAAGATTTGACCCAGTGACCTCATTTTTGACCCCATATGACCTACTAGTTTCAAACTATTCCAAGATTTCATTGAGGCATTCTGATTAAGCTTCATGGAAATGAGAGCGGTATGCAGATGTATTGCCTCTAGAGTGTTCCCAAGATTTCTGTAAGATATGACCTAGTGACCTAGTTTTTGACCCATATGACACCTTTTCAAAACATAGTCGAAATTTAACCCAAAAGAACATTCTAACCATGTTTGAACTTTATCAGACCAATCACCACCATAAAATAGTTTCGGCCAAGATTTTTGAAAGATTTGACCTTGTGACCTAATTTTCGATCATATGTGACCCAGTTTCAAATAAGTCCAAGATTTCATCAAGGAAAACATTCTGATTAAGTTTTATGAATATTTGACCATGTATAATGCCTAAAGTATGTTCCAAAGATTTTTCTAAGATTTGACCAAGTGACCTAGTTTTTGACCCCATGTGACCCACTTTTTTAAATGATCCATATTTCTTCAAGGGATACATAATGACCAATTTTGAATATAACTTGACCCATAATTACCATGATATGGATCTGGACAAGATTTTTCTAAGATTTGACCTAGTGACCTAATTTTCGATCATATGTGACCCAGTTTAATTTACGACCAAGAGTTTATCAAGGAAAACATTCTGATTAAGTTTAATGTATATTTGACCATGTATAATGCCTCTAGTATGTTCCAAAGAATTTTCTAAGATTTGACCTAGTGACCTAGTTTTTGACCCCAAGTGACCCACTTGAAAAATTGGTCGAGATTTGATCAAGGGAAACATTCTGACCAAGTTTGAACATTTTCTGATCAATGCCTACCAAGATATGGTACCGGAATGACGGACGGAAGGACGGAATGACGGACGGACAATGCCAAAACAATATCCCCCTCCCGAAATCTTCGATTCGGCGGGGGATAATAACACAGGTAGGACTGGAATATATGAACATATGGTTAAATTATTAATTCAAATAAAGTAAACAGGATTCAAGTCGAAATTCACAAATAAAGCCACAGATATAAAACTGAGCAAAATGCATTAACTGATACTTTACTTGATAAGAGGGTTTGATGTGTTTCTCTGCAGTATTTTCCTGATCCTGTTGTCAAATGGTTCCCGGGAGATTTTCCTCAGGGGGGATGGGATTGAGCGACTACTGGACACAGATGACAGGGAGATGTCCCCACTTGCATACCTCACATTGCTGTAATAAACAAATACACATCTTCGGTAATACCAACCAAAGGGGAGAGATTTTCCTGCGTGGAGAAGGGATTGTCTCCACTTGCATACCAAACAACAAGGTATGACACTAATATACTTCTGCATCAAACATAACTATTGATTCACAGGATATTTTTCAGAGATGGAAGAGGATTGTGTGTGCTGAACATAACTGTTAAACAGGGATGGACATCTTCATCAAACATAACTAATGATTCTCTGCATATTATCCAGAGATGGGAGGGGATTGTGTGTAATAAACATCACTGTAATACACAGATATACATCTTCATCAACCATAACTAGGATTGTGTGTAATAAACATCACTGTAATACACAGATATACATCTTCATCAATCATAACTAAGGAAACATGCGAAACATTTCAACAATAAAACTAACAATAAAACTGTTGAAACAGATAATTCAGTTTTCAAAAGTTAAATGGAGAACTAGACAGAAAACATTAAAAAAACTTATAAATACATGCCAGTCTCATCCCTATGGAATGACAAAATCACATTTGGGGCAGGTCAATTGACATGTAATATACCTTTAATGCCCTAGATTCAACAACATTGTACAACATCTCAATACCTGAGCCTAAGACACTGGAACTCATAGTCTGATGTTAGACACAGGAGTATGGTCCCCAGGCTAGCATCTTTCACCTGGGCCAAGCCGAGAACTGGTGAGAATGGACTGAAATAAAATATATAAATGAAGAACATTCATATTAGAGCAATTCAAATATACTAAACCATCACTAAACGCAGCCAATGAGCATAGTAATGATGTTATTATTCACATTGTGCTAGTTTATGTCGCCAATTCTTGTAGTAGATCTCGCTAACAGAAAATGCAATTTTAGCCACATTTTCAAAAGACATAAATTTTGTTCCCTGCTTTCAATCTGACCAATCTTTACTTAAAACAACTTTTTTAACAATCATGATACAATACTAGAATTGCGACGAAACCAGGTTTTTAATATGGGCAATCAGATATTATAGCCAATATTACTTCTCGTATGAGTTAGGAATAAGTAGCAGCCTAAAGTAATTGCAAAGAAACCATTTTTCTACATTTAGTTACAGTGACCTTGACCTTGATCCGAAACTCCTCAAAAGCAATGTCAAGCTAGCTTTTCACATAAGCTACTTTCACATCAACTTTTAACACTATTTCTATTCTAACTAAAGTTGTTGGACAGAAACCATTTTTCTATTTTTAGTAACATTGACCTTGACCCCAATCCCTCAAAAGCGATCCGAAGCTACTCCTTGAAATAAGCAACCTACACACTTATTTTCATTAGTATCCATTGATTCTAAAATCAGTTATTGGGCGGAAACCATTTTCTTCTTTTTTTTACTTACAGTGTCCTCGACCCCACCCCCCCTCAAAAGCAATCCCAAACCGATGTTTGAAGCCCGTCCGCCCAACAACATCCCATTTAAATAACCTGGCTTACAACCCTTTTTAATATATATATATATATATATCTAATTTTTTTTATTCAGCAAGGCAAAAATACCGAAATCCAAACCTTTGTTCCACAAGGCTTTATTAATCATTTATTAAATTTTGGAGCATATTTTTACAGAAATAGTGCTAAAAGAAAAGATCTATGAATTCTAAATTTTAAGCTAATAAATATGAAAAATATACAAATTTTAAAATAAGGATGCATTGAGTGTACACAAAGAGATTAAATTCCGCATGAAGCAACGAAGAAAAAGTCTGAGTGATCTCCCTTACATTAAAATAAAATCATACAAAACATACTTTTTCATTGTTTCAGACGAAGACACAAGAGCATTTATATTTGAAAATGATTTTCGTAAAATATACTTGACAATGTTTAATATTTAAGAGTTTTTGATGAGGTAAAAATACTTCATAAACTTTAAACATTTGTCAGAATATTACCTGCTTGGCAAGGGTTTTGTACAAATCAAATGTTCCACTATCGACTCTTGAAGAGCAGGCAGAATGTTTCCATCTTCCTCTGAAACATTTTAAGTTATTTTAGAAAAATAAATGTTCATAATTTTTATAGCAATGAGTGAACACATTTATTTATATAGCAGACATGTATTTTAGAACAAGTGCAATTCAAAATTTAACAGTTCAATTTGAAGATGTCCTTATGTTGGAGCAGATTGGAGGATATGTTCAATTGCTTATGTAACTGTACATAGACCTCTAAACAAGGAGAGATTTTATAACATAGCTTTCAACTGCCTCCTCAATCCTTACGACGATGTATAATTTGTGTTGTTTCAATATGTTTCATGAAATAATTATAGCTAAAACTGAAAAAGGGCAGAAGTACAAAAAAAAATTCTTGAATGTCAGATGTCTTAATTATATAACAGCCAGCATAGGAATTTTAGCACAGAGCTACTGTGAACTATATTGTCGCCCCAATTCCTAAAACAATCCAAAAAACATTTTTTTTCAAATGAAGTTTTACAAGAGCACTCACCTGCTGTGCAGTATTCTGTGAAGTTGTGGAGCCAGGGTAGGGCCACAGTGTGTACGCCGGCAGCATGGCAGCAATGGTAGCGTTCCGGGGACGAGGTATCTGGAGATACAACAGTAGTCGATAGTGCAATATGAATAATATATCAAGTTTAACTTTAATTTCCATGTCAGTTAGATTTGTTTTAAAATATCAAATTACATAAATAACAATCTCTTTAAAATCAGATCCGAAATACTCGCATCACAACGTAACGCTAAGGATGTACACGGCGTAATGAAATGAAGTGAACATCACAATGTGATTTTAATGTAAAATGAAGCGAATGTCACGATGTAATTTTAATGAGAATGCATAAGGAAGGAATTTGTTTCTGCATGAAAACTACATGTTGGAGACATGTCAGCAAGATATAGCATCAGTTGTAGAGCATTGGTTTTAACAAAACATTACAAAATGATGAAGAATACAGGGCTGCCTTTGTCATCAATTACTGTAAACCATCAAAATTTATTGATGGTTTAAAATTCATGAATCAATCAGGATGCAAATTTAAAAAAACTAGGGTTACTAATTTACTGATGTATACTAGTCATTTAACAATGGCGTTGCAAAGTTTAAACCTTGTGAAGTTTGGCAAAACCAAACAATCTCAAAAAAGGGACATTGCAAAATTGACACAATTTACAGTACTCGTAGGCTTTGCAAAGCCTGTACTAAAACTGTACTTCGCTTCCTAAAATATATGGTGTCAAACTCTCACGTCAATTTAGGAAAGGTTAACATAAAATTTCCATGCATTTCAATATAAATCAAATCATACAGACATAAACATGACGTTATGTTGCTGGCAGTGTCAATACTATGAACTTTCTTTTAAAATATATTAGACAATAGTTAGTAAAGATTATAAAAACACTCATATGTTAATCATGGGATGAAATCTGTTGTCCAATATATCACTCAAGAAAAACTAAAGCTAACACGTTTGGCATTTTGCCGCATTTTGATCTAATTAAACAGATACATTGTATCAATTTAGGTATTAATGGTGAATTTACCACATAAAACCTACTGCATTATGGGACAGGTGTGTTCTACAGCATTGTTCGGTAATTAATGTGTCAGTTAAACAATTACCAGGTTGTGATGAGACCATTTAAATTAATTAAACCTGACAAAATTAATACATATGTAATAGTTTACATCCTTATAGAAAATCCTTACATTATGCACTCAATATATGTGCATAATAATGAATGCAAGTTAGCAATGAGCACATCTACACATTCGAAAATATCATTAATAATAAAAAGAAAAATTAAACACGATGCCGCTTCAATCAAGATCATAAGTCGATTTTAATTGTTAGTTAAATTTATCTTAATGCCATGATTTCATTATTTTGCTACATATTTGTGTGAATTGAACTTGAGCCAACATTGAAAATAAACACAAAGTTGAGAAAATAATGAAAATTAACATATTGCCATTTGTGATGTTTATACAGATTTATGATTATACGATCAGCTACGACTAAAATCCTATAGTGAAAGGGACCCCTAATGGATGGACTTATGCATGGGTGAAAGTTGGAAATCTTGAGAATCCTGAAAATTTAGCTGGGGGCCTGGGGGCCGCTTGGGGAAGCCCCCCCGGAAGCTCCTGGGAATTAGTGGTTTGGAGTGCTTGTACAGCGCTTTTCCAGGATTATATCCATTTGTTAGTTTGTTTACTTTCTAAGTCCTTAGTGTTGAACGCTGGGGGTAGAAACTTCATTTTCAATATTTTTTGCAACAATCTTTTATCACAAGAATATTGTTGTTGTTTTTTGAAAGAATCACCTAACCGCCAAAAGACCAGCTATTTTATTGGAATACAGCGTACAGCGAGCCAATCAGAGTGTCTTATTATATCATAATTCACCGCTACCTAGGCGTTTAAAAAGTGTCTGCAATGTCTTGATGATCGCGAACATTCTCGATTGGCTTTCCCGTTCGGAACTTATTGGCGGAAACGGTCGAACCAAGCTAGTCTATTTACAGCCGTAGCCGAACACGCTCCGGGCTATCTTCCTAAAAACCCATAAGCGAGCACCTTGCAATGACAAATCGTTACTAAAATTAACAGATCGAGTCACTGGAATTTACTTTCATATTCGTTTCAACAATTTGAAAGTTGAAGTCAGGGTTGAGGTAAGCCTATACCCCCTACCCCCCTCTGAAATCTCAACAGATTTACATGATTTGGAAAAGTGATCCCTGAGGACATCGAAAATCCGGAACATCAGGAGCAGTCCGGAAAACTTTCACCCATGCTTATGTTATTTTTGTGTGTTTCATTTTAACCTGTTGTATATATCATAATAATATAACTTATCAAAACTAAATGAAAAAGGGAGAGCCAAAAATAAGTGTGCTTTAAAACACATAAATAGCAAAAAACATAACCATTAGTGGTATATTTTCTTTTGGCCTCACACCAAATCACCAGAAAAACACCAGGAATGTGTATGATGTCAGCAAAACTTTAGTATCTTAAAGAGCATGGACATTTTGCAACTGCATATGATATGGAGCTGAATATGATATTGAACAATTAACCACATCTTTACTATAACCTTTACCACTTGATAGATCAACGCAACATTGTCATAACTCCTAACAAGTAAGACAGATAAACCAGTGTTGCAGTCAACTGTCAAAATGTGGTTTACCATTTATATTTGGAAAACATGGGATGAAAATCTGAATCATATTACCATATTCAGTGATCTTCAGAACAGTTAAATCCATGCCTCATTTAATTGTTCGGACTGGCAATTAACTGATTAATATATTTTGTCATCAAGCTTTGAAATATTAATTGATTTCTATCATAGCTGTACGGTAAAACAATAGCGGAAAACATAATTTGACTGTCTGTACCAAACAGTGATAAATAAGCTGTCAAAGTATGTTTAATTTCTGTAAGGTTCACTGGAAAAGGAATGGGCAAACATAAGGATATTAAATGGCTTATGACTGAAAGGATCAACAATCTGTAATTAATTATCATGTTGTTTTTGATAAAGTCATATTTAAAGTGCTTATGTATAAAAATGAAATAAGAGACATCATTTAAAATCATATCAAAAGATCACAGAATTGCATTTGCTTTAAGAACATAACCATTTACGGTGATAATTATAAATATTGACAGGAGCATTCTAAAGAACTACAGCAAAAAGTTAGGCCAGGTAATAAAAGGCTATGTAATTAAGTCATTTGATTAATGATTTGGTTTCTTTTCCTATGTTACACCTGTAGCAAACAGGTTGTGAGCCTGAAGCAGAATATAACCATGACGTAGATTCAACACCAATGCCAATGTTAGTCTGTTTGCTTAAGTTTAACAACGTTAGTCTGTTTTCTTAAGTTTAACAATGGGCATAACTCCACAACTACAGGTCGAAGTTATGGGCCTTGCTTTCTATTCTTTTAAATATCTTTAACATTTTTCAAGTTTTGTTTAAGGATAACAGTTTCGCCTGATGACACGGCTGCAGCACCTACAAAACCAAGGCTATGAAAATACCTAGACAGTACCACTGGAGTCACCAAGGCTAAAACAATACTTTTTCTTTTTTTCTCATTCATTTTTTATTTAGTTCTAATAAGCACAAACACTGCCATTCCTAAGTAAGATATATTATGATTTTTATCATTTCTTTTAAAGAAGTTTAATTAAACACACACATACGCACGCAGGCACGCACATGCACAAATGAAACCTCTTTTGTAATACTGGTATTCATGGATCTAGTCTTTATCAAATCATTGAAGGGATTCTTTTGCAATCCCAAAATAGGTGTTCTATTGTTTCCAAAAAAAAATCACATAAGTTAGAAGTTTTTATTTCACATTCATATAAATATGTATTTGAAGGTATATTCTTAGCAAATTTTTTTACTGAAAATGCAAAGGGACTTGTCAATCTGTAAACATCACAAAGGGGATGACAATACCTAGACACTGCAGCCGTCATAAAGGCGATGACAATACCTAGACACTGCAGCCTTCGCAAAGGCAATGACAATACCTAGACACTGCAGCCATCGCAAAGGCGATGACAATACCTAGACACTGCAGCCGTCACCAAGGGATGACAATACCTAGACACTGCAGCCGTTGCAAAGGCAATGACAATACCTAGACACTGCAGCCATCGCGAAGGGGATGACAATACCTAGACACTGCAGCCTTCGCAAAGGCGATGACAATACCTAGACACTGCAGCCGTCGCCAAGGCGATGACAATACCTAGACACTGCAGCCGTCGCAATGGCGATGACAATACCTAGACACTGCAGCCGTAACAAAGGCAATGACAATACTTAGACACTGCAGCTGTCACCAAGGGGATGACAATACCTAGACACTGCAGCCGTCACCAAGGCGATGACAATACCTAGACACTTCAGCCGTCACAAAGGTGATGACAATACCTAGACACTGCAGCCTTCACAAAGGCTATGACAATACCTAGACACTGCAGCCTTCTCAAAGGCTATGACAATACCTAGACACTGCAGCCTTCACAAAGGCTATGACAATACCTAGACACTGCAGCCTTCTCAAAGGCGATGACAATACCTAGACACTGCAGCCTCTCAAAGGCGATGACAATACCTAGACACTGCAGCCGTTTCAAAGGCGATGACAATACCTAGACACTGCAGCCGTCTCAAAGGCGATGACAATACCTAGACACTGCAGCCTTCACAAAGGTGATGACAATACCTAGACACTGCAGCCGTCTCAAAGGCGATGACAATACCTAGACACTGCAGCCTTCACAAAGGCGATGACAATACCTAGACACTGCAGCCTTCACAAAGGTGATGACAATACCTTGACACTGCAGCCGTCTCAAAGGCGATGACAATACCTAGACACTGCAGCCTCTCAAAGGCGATGACAATACCTAGACACTGCAGCCTTCACAAAGGTGATGACAATACCTTGACACTGCAGCCGTCGCAAAGGCGATGACAATACTTAGACACTGCAGCCGTCACAAAGGCGATGACAATACCTAGACACTGCAGCCGTCGCAAAGGCGATGACAATACCTTGACACTGCAGCTGTCGCAAAGGCGATGACAATACCTAGACACTGCAGCCGTCGCAAAGGCAATGACAATACCTAGACACTGCAGCCATCGCAAAGGAGATGACAATACCTAGACACTGAAGCCGTCACCAAGAGATGACAATACCTAGACAATGCAGCCATCGCAAATGCGATGACAATACCTAGACACTGTAGCCATCGCAAAGGCGATGACAATACCTAGACACTGCAGCCGTCACCAAGGGATGACAATACCTAGACACTGCAGCCGTCGCAAAGGCAATGACAATACCTAGACACTGCAGCCGTCGCAAAGGTAATGACAATACCTAGACACTGCAGCCGTCGCAAAGGCGATGACAATACCTAGACACTGCAGCCGTCGCAAAGGCGATGACAATACCTAGACACTGCAGCCGTCGCAAATGCGATGACAATACCTAGACACTGCAGCCATCGCAAAGGCGATGACAATACCTAGACACTGCAGCCGTCGCCAAGGCGATGACAATACCTAGACACTGCAGCCGTCGCAAAGGCGATGACAATACCTAGACACTGCAGCCGTCGCCAAGGCGATGACAATACCTAGACACTGCAGCCGTCGCAAAGGCGATGACAATACCTAGACACTGCAGCCGTCGCCAAGGCGATGACAATACCTAGACACTGCAGCCGTCGCCAAGGCGATGACAATACCTAGACACTGCAGCCGTCGCAAAGGCGATGACAATACCTAGACACTGCAGCCGTCACCAAGGCGATGACAATACCTAGACATTGTAGCCGTAACAAATGCTATGTCAAAACATACATGTTCCCATTTTCAAAACCATGGCTTTTACAATACATCAACTACACTTCTTCAAAAATGAGGCTGTTGTTATTCTTCAAAGAAGAGCAACACCAAGACAGTAAATACCAGTAATCACCTATTCTTTCTGTTGGTCAAGAGGCCAGCAATTGTATAAATCTGGTTAAATTTTTAGTAACATCAAAGTTAACCAAAAAAGTCAATGGTTGATGAAGAGATCCTAGATCAGTACCTTTGAGGAGCCTGACAGGACAGGTGAAGATGTCATCACTGCTGGGCTCATCACCGAACTGAGGCATAGTGAGGGAGAGTTCCAGCTCTATTGTCTCCGTCACAAACATCAGTGGCTCTTCTGGCAGGCTGTATAAGCACACATCCTCCACAGAACTACGGTATGAGCTCTCCGACTTAAATGGAAAAACAATCTCAATTATTAATGCCCAAAATGGAAAAAATCACTATTAAATTATTAATTGGAGTATAAGTGTTTTAGATTTCCTGTCCTGGTTCAGTGTATCAGGGCCATGACACTGTTATCTGTCAGTCTTACCTATCATTATGCATGACATTTATCCTATACAAATTGTATGTTTTTGTATGTTACATCACGTTGCTATCAATCAACTAAAATGGTTATTCTTATCTTACAACCTAATTAACATATGAGCATTGCAAGTGCATGCCAATGTTCCTCAATTTGGAAAAATAATCAATGAAATAGTTGAATCCACCAATATTGACCAGTATTGACCACTTGAGGAAGACTAATTGGGGCTGTCTTAACCAGTTAAATTGGCTGGTAAAACCAGGGGTCAATCTGAGGACACAATCAACTAATCTTTTTACTAGAAAGATTGTTTTTGCTTAAGATGTGGATTTTGTCATTGTGAATGTTTGTACCAAGTTTCATCAAACTATTTGATAATTTTGGAATTATGGCCAACATTTAAGAGTTTGCAAGCATCTGCCTGTGTCATTTTTGTTTTTTAAAACATCCAACTTAAAATGGTCTTGTGTCAATATCCTAGTGTCTACCTGCAATGTTGTCTCGTCCAGTTCACGTGGCAGAAGCACACAGTGGTGTAGACGCCCCTCGCACGTTGCCAGGACAACAACAGGGGGCGTAGTGGGCAGATACAAGATACAGCATGCATCGGTCCCATAGTTATCCTCCGCTGGCGGGTACATCAAGAGCGCACCCTGTACAGGAAGCTTGGTGGGCCTAAAGTAGAAATGTCAATCAAGACAAGCGTTAAACTTAGCAGGTTTGTTTAAATCGTCGTCTTACGTTAACTTAAAATTTCGTGTAAATGCACATTCAACAATGACTCAATTAAGCAAACTTTAATATAAAAGTAAAATAACTCCAGGATTTCATTTTGTTTAAAAGAATCAGATTAATTGCTGACAGCTGACAATGATATGGAGGGACCTCCCCCATCACATTTCGAAGGGGACAGCAAAATATTAGCTGGGTGGGCCTGAACTAATTGCACCTTTTTTACCTTGCTAAAAGATCATTTTAAAAGCATTGAAAACAACAAACTCTTGAACAACACTTACTTTGAGGACAAATCAGTGAAAGCCACCATCACATCTCCGCTGCCTTTGACACAATAAAGTGGCCACACTGTCAGCCCTGCTGACCCCTTGGCCCCTTGTACCGACCCAGCCTTTTTGTAAAGCTCTGTGGGTGTGCCAAAATCAAATGCGACAACATTATCCCCTAGGGCTGAGCTAGTTGAGGGGCGTGTCACAGAGAGACTGGTGTAGCTGGCTTCTGTTTCCCCCAGGAATATGGTCTGGCTAGGGCGCTCTGGGTCTACGATGTCGTAAATACTGGAAAAAAATTTTTTTTACATTCTTTCCAGTACAGAATCAGAAGCAATTTCTTCAGGAGTATATTAGTTTTTTCATGAATAGCAACATTTAATGTTCATAACTTAACAAAAACTTACTTTTCAAAACTTAAGAAAAGTAACAATACACAAATCTGCCATGATATTTTTTTAGATTGAAATAAACACACTTTTTAGCATGGTACTGGGCGAATGCCTAAATCGGAACACTTTCGGCACTTTTTGTGAAATATTTTGAGTTAGACTCGTACTACAACTACAAAATTTTCCATCACCATACTAGGATTCAAGACCAATTGGTTGATGTAAATGGTATTTTTCAAGATACTGCCAATCTGAATGAAAAGTATGTTATTAACTGCACAATCAAGGACTGTCATTTTCGTCCTCGGAGTACCTAAATATGGAACAGTTTTAATTCGTTTTTTATTTTTATGTATTCTTTTAAAATTATTGCTCCATGTTTTGTTTAATAAATTAATAATTTATGTTATTTCCAGCTTGTCTTTTTTGTCAGTAAAAACTTTAAATAATAGCAGTATTTGAAATACTTACCGGAGAATCGTCTTCTATGGACCTTGAATCTGAAGCAAGCGTCTTTATTGATTAAAAATAAACTGATCTCGATCAAAAAAACACTTTTATAATGGGTGTTCCATTTTAGGTACTGTTCTGATTTAGGTACTCGCCCAGTACATGTAAGTTGTGTTGTATTTTGTTCAAAATCGAAATGGTAATCAAAAGCTATCCGGCCACAATCTTGTACATGTACCTAATGAGGTTATCTGATGTTAGGAACACCACATGGCTGTCCGTGGAGCTACCTGGATGCCAAGTGACCTGCAGCAGCTTAATTCCTGTATGGCTTGAGAAATAGTGCTCTCCCACTGCTACACATCTGTAATGTGTATATACAGTTATACTCATATTTATGAACAAACTTTTAACTGTAAGATCATTTTTGATTAACTTTTTCATATTTTTAAAAGAATCTTTATTTCTTAACAGTTAGGCTGGTCATGAAGACAATACTGTATAGTGTATACCAGGGTAGTTAAAATATTTAGAATAGAGCTCTTATTTCTGCACGTAAATAAAACATACTGAAACTATTACATTATTAATTAGAAATCTAATAGTCATAGGTCACTCAACACAACTCATCACAAATTATAATTTGTTTCAGTGTGTTAAAGAAATCTGGGAGATTTTCCACGTTTTAAAATTCCTCATATTCCTCATATTTGCAATTACTTAAAAACTGCCCAATATAATATATTATTATATAATTGTATATTAACTGAATGTAGTAATCTTACGTCATTATGTTGTACATTTGTTGACCTAAGGGTCCTGACCTCTTTTAAAGTTCCAATTAATAATTCTTGATAAATGACTCACTTTTAAAACAAACAAAAAAATCTTACATTCTAGGAGACAAACTTGTTGTTTTCAAACACTCACTTGCAAGCTACAGTATCCTTGCCTCCCTGAAACTCTGCAAACTTGCCCCATTTCTGCGGTAGTTCAAGGACAGTGACACCTAGCTGACCCCAGAGTGCAAGGTGTGTCCGAGCAATATTCCAAACCAGCCATTCCACGTCAAACTGTGGTGGGTCTGTACACTGGAGAATCTAAATAAAAAGTTAAGTAATATGAAATAATTGTTTTCACAGCAATCATCAATAAAATATAATGTTTCAGTTAGGTAGTTTTAGAAAGGGGCTGTACTCTGTCCTTTTTTTTGGAGTACCATTTCCTCTATAAGAACCCTGCGCTTTTTCTGCAGCCCCCTGGCCTTTATAAAGTAAACCTGTTGTCCGACTGAGCCTAACATTTACCTAATCTTTTATTGCTCTCTAAAAGCAATTATATAAATATCTTTTTCACCCAAAAAGGATTTACTTAACATCCAGTGTACGCTGGATAACAGTAGGTTTAATAATGTACTTTTTTACAATTGGATATCTGAATCATTTCTACTCAGCACGCACTGAATAAAAAAGCGAATGCTTGGATCCATGTTAACAAGTCGAAAAGAGATGTGGAAGTCATTTCAGTGCTATCGTGTAAACATTTATTTGCCAAAAAAAGATTGATTATATGAACGGATTTCAATAATTATTCTGCAATCAGATAAATGCTGTCTGGACTAGTAGATACTGGTAATGCTAGTTGCATGCAGGGCTCGAATTTAGCACTTGCACACTCGCAAAATGCAAGCCAAAGTTGGAAAATGCGAGTTGAATTTAAAAACACTCGCAAAAATTTCAAAATTTGCAATCCTTGAAATAGACATGAACATAATCAGTGATCACAATCGTTATAAAACTTATTTAAGAAATGCCTACTTTCATTTTTCGATAATCACAGAGAAACTGATGACGTTGATTAGGCCAGAGTTATTATATCTTTAGATTTACGGGAGCGCCGTACCTAAATATTGCAAAACCCAAATAAAAATAAAATTCATTTTCGTAGTTTTATTTTTATTTTTTCCGACGAACGTTGCTCCAATGTTAAGAAGAAAATAAAATTAGTGTTCTATAACCCATATCCCAGAACCAACTGGTGTACCAATTGTCATTAATTATAGGTCTTTTTACTGCACAAACCACGTAAACCAGTCGGAAATACGCGGGGAAACAGAACAGGTACCCGTTACCATAACAACGTCCTGTCAAAAGTGAAAGTAGTTTTTGTCATACCCCTTATTTCTCGCAATTTCTGCAGCTATATAGAAATGTTTTACAACAAAAACGTTCCGATGTTTATGTTTCATTAGTTAAATCAAACCATGGAGAACTTAAAGCGTGTTTATTGTGATTTTTTTTATAAATTCAGTATGTTGTTCGCGTTTCGTGGAATGATTGCGAAACTTCCGGTCAAAATAAGGAGACAGAAATTCTTGGGTTGTTTTGTCTATTAAAAGTCGTTGGCGCACGTCGTATATTAACAAGGATGAATTGGATTACAGTGCAAAAATGTATAGCTTCTGACAAACACAAACTGCAAAATGATATCGTGTTCATCATAGTCAAAATGGATATTTTTTTCTGAATTTGACTCTGGGGAGCATTGAACACACTACTTCACGATCACATATTTGAAGAGAAAAACACAAGGTATCGTGATATTCGTAGTTGTTAATTAGTTTAATAATGATTTAGAATTTAAATCGTTATAGAGTACTGAAAATGATGTAATAATAACATAGTGTGTGTTTCCGATAAAACAAAAAATCTGAACATAAGATATCTGGCAGTCAGTGCAAGAAGTCAAACTTATCCGTTGCTTATTGCCAACGGGCATAGCTGGAATTAGAAGGATATTTTTCAGGACTGATTCTAAAATCAGTTCTTAGACCTGGTTTTTTGAAACATATAACACTTGTCAAATTTATCTTAATGCTCCCGAATTTTCTTTGGTGAAGTACATAAATGTAGATTTTGACTGTCTGTGTATCCGTAAGCCCTGTCAAACTTTGAAGTGAAGATTGAAGAATTTCCATCAGGGCGTCGACTTTTTTTTGGTTATTTTTTCTATATCAAAACCACATCACGGTAAATTGTCACGGTACTATTTCGTTAAAAACACATTTGACCTCCTTATTATACCGTATCTGAAACTTTGTTCAATGTTTGATTACTTCACAATGGAAAGGATATGCTTATACTGTGGGCAAAAGGTTAGAAATGGCCATTTAAACTTCTTTATTACACTGACATGTTTCATAAAATCCATGGGTTGATAATATATGCACCTCATATGCATAGATGCATTCGAACAAATATACAATTAATTTTAATGAGCGCTTGAACTCCACAGTGTTGAGGTCAATATTTTCAGTCATTAAAAGGATCTTATAATTATGCTTTTGAAACTGTATGGTGATCTATCACCCTTTTTTCAGCCTATGAAATAGCTGACCCAAGTAAGGTGTGTTTTGTCTTCATGATATAAGAAGATTTAAAAAATAAAAAAAATCGGAGAAAAATCCGTTTTATTTTTATTTATTTCTCCTTCGGGACATTTTATGCATTTTATTTTTATTTTTATTTCCTCCTCCTTACCCAACTTTTTGAAAAATCTCCCGTAAATCTAAAGATAAAAAAACTCTGGCCTTAACGTTATGCGCACAGGCAGGTACTCATTAATATGTGGCAAGTACTTTTTACTATGTATTTTTGTAGACTGATCTTTCGTTTAAACTTTTGGCAGCTGTTTCTAGCAATATTCGTTTCGAGACACAGTCTGTATAATGATGGCAAGCAAAGAAAAGATAAGTTCTTTTACCCGTGTTGATTTAAAATTCGCCAATGATGGCAATGATCAGTTCCAAAAAAAGAAGCCAAAATGAAATAATCTGTTTGTTAAAACTGTTTCAATGTGGAAGATGAATTTGAACATTTAATTGACCCTCAGCACAGATGACGGAAGGAATGCTTTCAAAATATTTTGCACAGACTAATACTCGCCTGATCAGACTTCCTCAGAATGTATTGTCAGTGTAACATATATAATGATATCGTGTAAAGAACAATTACATGATCATTCATTAAAACAATTACACTATTCCTTAAACCATTGTTTTTCATACAATATATACCTTTTCCTAGCCAACACAAAGGTTTGCCCTCAAAACATTCGAGGGAGTGTCTGATTTTTCGAGTTGAAAATTTAAGCACTCGCAAAAATTTGCGAGTATCAAAAAAAGTTAAATTCAAGCCCTGGCATGTGAGATTTTTTGTGCCATATTGAGTGTTCAAACAATATAATATCTACTGGTTGATGGTACATTTCCATACAGGGCACAAATCACGAGCACCTACTAAAACACGCATTTGTATACCATGATCGATTATTCAATGATCTAGATCAATACAGAGGCTTGCCTTGGTCACACTTGCAAGTTTCATCTTGTTGTGTTGAGTATTTTTCTAAAAATGGCATTCAATGTTCATACGCTTAAAGATAAAAATGAAGCACACAGGGGAAATGACGTCAGAGGGCTGTTGTGCATCTCTGAGGCTTGACAGTTATGTTGTCCTACATTTAACATACTTATAAATAGAAATCATGCTTTACATTTACATTGGAAACAATAAATAACTTTGCAGCTAAGTGTTTATTTAATATAGCATACTTACTAATTATTATTATATGACCATGCATTTACGCTTTTAAAGTGCTCGGCATTTGTGCCCTCCGTAACATAAATTGAAGGGTGATTTACTGTCCATAAAATGAACGATTTTCGACATAAAATTGATGAGATAGTGAATCTGTACTTTTTTGCAGATGTTGTCACATTAATCAAAGATGTTTCATACATAATTTTAATTTGCTGCAACAAAAACTATCAAAACATGCAATTCAAATGTAAAGCGTGTTTTCTATTTATAAATACCTTGAATGTAGGTCAATCTAACTGCAAAACCTAAAGATGTGCGTGCGCCCTCCGACGTCATTCCCCCATGTGCTACATTTTGATCTTTAAGGTATAAACATTGAATGGCAGTTTTTTAGAAAATACTTAACAAAACAAGATGAAACTTCGCAAGTGTGACCAAGGTAAGCCTCTGTATTGATGTAGAATAATTGATCATGGTAAACATACGCGTGTTTTAGCCGGTGTTCGCGATTTGTGCCCTGTTCGGAAATGTACCTTCAACCAGTAACATCTAAACGCGTTTGTGCAAAGACTGGGGGATTTGAAAAATATTGAAATTGTATTTAGTGAAGTATTTTATGTTTGAAATGGATAATAAAGGTTTAAATTCCTATTTTACTGCGTAAGTGAAAAGCTATTTTGCACAAAACAGGATTAAAATGCATTAAAACACATGATTTACCTTTCCAATAAAACAAAATTTTACTGACACAGACAACAATTATGCCAAGCGGAACAACTTGACCCTTATCGTAATAACTCGGCCACAACCGACAAGCTTCGAGATAGTCCTCATAAATACAATCATAACAACTCTGCCATGGCCGAAGAATTCCGATTGTTGTAAAACTGTGAACTGCAGCCTTGAAGGTGCGCTTCATGTATATATCGTTATGTTTTGACAGAATGAAATGAAGAAAACCCCATCAAACTCATAATTATTTATTGGATATGTATTTTTTGTGTATGGAACTAATATAAAATATTATTATTTAGTAATATTTATTGTTTTTATGATATTTTATGGACGCAATATGCTTTAACATGGAATCCTGATCGGAACAACTATCCACTTTTTGTATGAAACAATTTGTATGTGAAGGATTTGCCATATCAAAAAACGTAAAAAAATCTGTCAACGTACAATTATTTGGACTACACTGATACAACAACTGAGGCATTGTTTATATAATAAATTATACTGAACTGAATGTTCAATCAATTCAAAACTTCAATAAAGATTAAGAATAAACACTTAATCTATCAACTTTAGCAATATTTAAGAGAAATGTGCATGAATAAAATAAACCTCCACCTGGAAACGATTTTTGTTTTCGTTTTCGCCTGTCAAATTGTTCAAATTGAAGTAATAAAAATGACATGATGCATTGTCCCAGATGAATAAATCATTGTCATTCACTGCAATCAAGCTTTTGGCCTCTGCTTTAGACTTTCTGATTGACTCCTTCCCGTTATGCTCACGTATTTTCTTACAAAAACTCTTCTCATTCAAACATGTGCGCCATTTGTCAACAGACGCCATCTTGCTTTAATATCCCGCAAACAAAATGTTTTAATCAAAATATTATAAGATTCAGATGATTTTTATCAAAAAAAATGACCTAAACTCAGCTACAGAAATACTTATTATACGAAAGAACGACTATTTCAATTAGTTTTTAATGGAAATTAGAGACTATCTCAAACGTGTCATGTGACCAACCAATTAACGAACAAGATGGCTGCCAGTGTGCAGTCAATGCTAGATTTCTGGAAACAGTTTGATTTACAAGAACTTCAGGTGATTTGTTGTTGTATTTTTCTCGTACAAATAGCACGTTATGTTATGTTTTTGTATTTCCCATAGCTGTCATAACTAAAATAATTTCATTTCTATGAACTATTGCATGAGAAACTTTTTTGTCTTGGAATCATTATCAGAAATTAGGCATCACTGATGGAACTTGGGTATTATTAATTATGGAATTGCTTTCTTTCTGTTTAGACATACAGGCTATTTTTATAATGGATTGATAACCATTTTACCATGTGTTAGATACAAATATTGGTTCATTATCAATTATAATATTTCAGTTGAAGTGGTAGATAACGTTGGAAAGATCGAAGGGAAAACTGTCAGATGTTAAATGATCTTTGATAATATAGGTTAAACTATTTGCATTAATCAGCATGATCTAAGATAACTGTTCGAAATAAGGAATTTAAGTAAATCATGATGTCAATCATATTTGTTGTTCAAGAGCATTGCTTATTCAAAAATTGGTCACTGATAGGTTTTCTCAGTAGTTGGTTTTAGGTATGTCATGTCTTATATAAACACTTAGAGTATCAAGTGACTTGCTTGCTATAGCATGTTACAACTTATATCACGTGTAATTCCATGTAATAAGGTTGTTATGATTTCATGTAATATGTTTGTTTTGTGTACTAGTCAACAAATTGTACAGGTGTAGTTAGGTCATTGGTATGTGAAAAATAACTGCCTCATTATTTTAAAAAGAACCTTTTTATTTGTAATTATTCCTTTGGTTTTACTTGTGCACTAGTGTTCAATGCTGTATACAATACAGAGGAAGGTATTTTTCTTGAAGAATATATTGACTTGCATTTTAAATGTTCTCAGGTGCTTTGATTTAGGAACACAATCATGAGTAAAAGTTGGGACACCAATTTAAGGGAAAATTAAGCTGATTTTACAAAATGTACAATTGTGTTTTATGAAGAAAACATCAACAATATTGCTTAGAAATAGCTGTCATACCTTATCTTTATCATTTGTTTTAGAGATATAAATGTTCCATTTATACTCTATTTGTGAAAGCTGCACTCTCACATATTGAATGTTTTGACAACTTTTTTATTTTTTATCTTGGAACGAGGATTTTTTTTGCAAAAATCCTTCGAAAGCAGTTATATAAGACTGATGACAAAAGATAAGATCAAGATTTTCATATTTCCGCTCTAAAATTGGTTTAAGCCATAAAACATTAAATTTGGAATGGAAATATGAAAATCTGCAATCTCATCTTTTGTCAGCAGCGTTTTTGATAAAAATTGCTAATTCCAAGACAAAAAATAAAAAAAGTTGGAAAAACGGTAAATCTGTGAGAGTGCAGCTTTAAATACTAATGAAGGGAGGAATGTCATAAGAAGATAACAGTATATCTAAACCTCAGCAAACATTATCTATTCTTCTCATTCACTGTTAAAAAGGGTTCTATGATTGCTAACCAATCATATAAGTCCCTTTTTGTGAATTTTTTCTTTATAAGGTTATTAACATTGTATGATACTAAACAGTAGAGAATGATTGTCTGATTTACCTCCCTTTCTTCGAATAAACAAGATACTGAGGATGGCATTTGCTATTCAAGCCTTATAATCTTCTCGATATAAATCTAGTAAAAAGTTGAAAACCACTGAAGCTTGTGTAATTTCCACATTGTTAATATGCATCTGTAGCAATACTTGAAGCTGATATCCTGATCATGTGATGTTTAATGGTAATAGATTTCCTATTGTGATTTGTTCGGGGACTTTGGTATTTGGTTTCAGAAACTGATGATCAAATCTGGCAGTCGAAAACATCTACAAATGTACATGTTGATGCCCTATATAATTTAAGTGATATCTATTTGAATATTTTAAGTTGTATAGGCATTCTAAAATCCTTGGTCATTCTTGCATATACAGCAATAATGATAATTTAGAATAATTATTATGATCATCTCTTAGCATTATTGAAATAATGTTTATAAATGCTTAAGATCAAAATGTTTTTTATTTGATTCTCATAGGAAACAATTGCTTGATGAATTGAAAATTTTAAACATCACCTATATTTTTTGCCTGCAGACTTCAATACATTAATTAGTTTAAAGGGATACAATCTTTTGTTACTTAACCTTTTATGATGTAAAAACCAATTTCTGTTTTTCAATTTGAATTTAAATTTACCAATTGTCTGATCAGTCAACAGGAAGTGAAAAAGTACATTTATGCTCAAGTAAGGAACACTTTACATAAGGCTATGAGTGGTTTTGAATGATTTTGTCAACTTATATTTAGAACTTTGCACTCTCAATAATAGTCCTTTATTGGTCCTCAGTATTTTGTAGATGAAGTCTTATAGAATTGATTTTGTGCAATTTCTCTCTATTTTGATGAATCCTTGAGTACCTCAGGGCCTTCCATAGTGGATAAAGCCTGAATTGTAAATATTGATCTATTGATTACAATGGAGATATTTGGTTACCGTAGCAACCATTTCATGTGTATTAGCAATTTGAGGTAGTGTATTGAACAATAGAGAATAGGTGATAAGTTTTTGTTTGGATAGATGCAGTAGAATGATACTTGAATGTCTATTGTTATATGCTTAAGAATAATTTGCTTCAGATAACTTGTATTGATTGAAATGTTGAGATAGGTAGTTAAAGAATTTAAAGGTCTCTTCCACTTAAATGTTTAAATAGCATCTTTATATGTTGGGTATCAGTGTCATTCTTTGCTTGTTTCTTTATAAAAGGAAGACAATCATTTCAAAGAATTGTTTACCTGTAGCTTTAATAAAAACTATGTTTTTATACATAATCTTGCATGAAAACAAAATTCTAAAGCTTCCCATAAATATGATAATTTATACACTTTATGTCCACAAAGATAGCTGTATAACTAAGTGACTGCACATGTGCATGGGTCTGCTCTTTACAAATGGTCATTTTTATTTGTTGAACTATCAATTATATCAAGAACAAAAACTGCCGCTGTTTGCATGCTTGCATGCTTGCTTTGAATTACACAGAAATTGCAGAAAGACTGGTGCTAAAAATCAAATATTCAAGGCAGATCAACAAATTATTTCCTATGTTCCTTTAAACAAATCATTATTTGTGGTGAATTTCTGGAAGAATGCAAAGCCTGAAATGAGCGAAGATCTTCATTCCTGTCATAATTGGTGGCATACTTGAGCAGCATTGTAATGTTGACGGTGGATGTGTTATGTATCAGTACAAATCAATCAATGTTGTATTTGTTACATTAGTATTCCTGATTGTTTGGCAGTTGTTCTGGATAGGTTTTGTTAACTTCGAAGATATAAACATGTGTAAGTCTGTCGCAGAAGTTTGTAATCCGGAGTGCATTGCTAATGCAGTTGGTAGATATAAATCATCTTTAGATTTTTTAAAGGTAGAAGGAATGATAATATAATAAAAAAAAATGATATTTTATACACCTCGGGTAAAACATTTTGATTGGTTAAAATAGCAGTCATGAGTGTATGAATATTGCTTGAGTCTGTTGCTAGGCAGAAACCAGTACTCAGATGTCCATTTTGGATCAAACCCAGGAACTTTTAGAGCCAGGTTGACATGTAATGTCTTTACAAATCATCCGAATTACCCACAAAACTTTTTATCACTCAGAAATATGAATTCAATGTTTCTTTTAAAATACCCATTATCATGCTCCTGAGAATTTACCCAAATGATTTAAATTTTGTTCACTTCAAGATGGTATCACTCTCATTTGTATAAGTTTATTTGATTCTGTACACATTTTATAAAAATAATCTGATGTGATTTGTTCTCCACAAACGCAAGTCTCTTTCTGAGGAGTCTTGAGTAATTCCCCATCTGGTATGGTTTTGTCAATAGCAGCAGTTTGTTTATAATTGAATGAAACAAAATGTATCCACGCCTTGCCAGATAATCAACTTTGTATTTTTGTTTCCAATAACTTGTTGATAAAATCAGTTAGGATTTAATTAATACATATCACTGTTTGATAGACCTTTGCAGATAACGTCATTCTTTGGAAATTCTAAAAAGTAAATTACTAGGAGAGAGTTGGCATTATAGTTTAGAGAATATAATTTTTTTAGCCACTATTTAAAAATGAGTAGGTAGGCTGTCTGACAAATACTCTTACAAGTAGTAGAATTGAATAAGGATTAACTAGATTTATAGGCCAAGAAAATAATTGTGAGGTTAGGGGTTCAAAAACAGGTAGGGTAGTAGGCTTTTTTTTTTCCTATTTTTTTTCTTTTCTTTTTTATTAGGATTCATGTAAGAACATTATTGTCATCATCCGGTAATGGCATTAAAGTAATTAGTATATTAGTATTTAAGCAACATTTTAAAACACAAACATTTTTTTTTTTATCAAACAGACTATATAAATGGTAGAGTTTGCGCCAATTTCTTAGGTAGGGTTAGGTTTATTGAACCAGAATAAAAATAGGCTTCCAGGTGGTTTAAAGAGATTTATCAGTGAAAATAACTTAATATTTCACTGATTCAGACAAATTTGATATTTTTCACTGTTTTGAAATTTTAACCAGAACTCATGACCCAATCAAACATCAGTGCCCACAGGGATTGGACACAATTTGGATAACTTCATTTCAAAAATGAAGTTGTATTAACTTACAGTTTGGTGTGCTTATAATGATAAACTACAACTAAATGTCAATTTATTTTTCTTTGTTAGGCAATTGATACAATGAAAAACTTTGGTTTAAGATATCAATAAATATCACCTGCACGTGAACACATTTGGCCAGCTTTATAACTTTTTCATAACAATATTCGTAAAAGTTCTACTAAATCCCAACAAATGTAAGATTTTTTGATACCATGGTACATCTGTCACCAATATTGAAGGCTATTTATTTTTCAGTAAAAAGTTTGATGCTTTAAATTTCAAAGTGAGGCAAAATGACCAATTCATCAAGTTGTATTACACTAGTGTAAAAAAATTTTTTATATGATCTGGTTGTTTTCACTTTAAACAAGCAATTTCATGTGATAAGTCTACTTTGTGATATATTTTTTGCCAAAATTGTTCAACTTTGATAGATTGAGACATTTCAATCAGATATTTTGGAAATATAAGAGAACCAGTCACATATTTCATTAAAGTGACACTCTTATTCAAAATCAATGCGTACACATGTATAAAAATCATCAGGTTTGACTGATAACCCTTTAACTACTTACTAAATAATGCATTTATGGACAATATTAATTGCTGATAACAAAATTGTAACCATGTATTTAATAGCAGAAAGCGCAAAAATATTAAATGATTGGTGAATGCTAAAAGATTTACTGTGATCTACTATAGTGTCATAAGGTAGAAAAACCGTGTTTTATGCTCAATTCTTTCAAATTAAACATGGCATCCTTCATAATAACTATGGTTTTTGACATTTATTCATCATTTTAGGAATATTAAAACAATATTTATGCCCCCTTTTGAAAAAAGTGGGGTATATTGTTTTGCACATGTCGGTCGGTCGGTCGGTCGGTCGGTCGGTCTGTCTGTCGGTCGGTCGGAATACCAAATGGTTTCCGATCAATAACTTGAGAACGCTTTGACCGAGGGACCTCATACTTGGTATGTGTATTGGTCATCACCAGCAGATGAACCCTATTGATTTTGAGGTCAGTGGGTCAAAGGTCAAGGTCAGTGTGACCTTTACATGAAAAACGGTTTCCGATCAATAACTTGAGAACGCTTTGACCCAGGGACCTCATACTTGGTAGGTGTATTGGTCATGACCAGCAGATGAACCCTATTGATTTTGAGGTCAGTGGGTCAAAGGTCAAGGTCAGTGTGACCTTAACATGAAAAACGGTTTCCGATCAATAACTTGAGAACGCTTTGACCCAGGGACCTCATACTAGGTAGGCTTATTGGTCATGACCAGCAGATGAACCCTATTGATTTTGAGGTCAGTGGGTCAAAGGTCAAGGTCAGTGTGACCTTTACATGAAAAACGGTTTCCGATCAATAACTTGAGAACGCTTTGACCCAGGGACCTCATACTTGGTAGGTGTATTGGTCATGACCAGCAGATGAACCCTATTGATTTTGAGGTCAGTGGGTCAAAGGTCAAGGTCAGTGTGACCTTTACATGAAAAACGGTTTCCGATCAATAACTTGAGAACGCTTTGACCCAGGGACCTCATACTAGGTAGGCTTATTGGTCATGACCAGCAGATGAACCCTATTGAATTTGAGGTCAGTGGGTCAAAGGTCAAGGTCAGTGTGACTGTAAGCTGAAAAAAGGTTTTCTGATTGTCCATATTTTTTTAATGCATGCACAGATGATTGGGATTGATGTATAAATGTTTGTATAGAAATGATTTTCTTTTATGTTACTATTTTAGTTGGGCATTTATTTGCCTTCTTAAGTTATCATAAGTAGATGACCTGCCTCATATGCATCCAATGACAAATCAGCTGTCATTTCAGTCCATGCATATTTCATTCAATTGTCCAAATATTTCTGGCAACTTGGCGCTCAGGGGGCATAATGTTTGACAAACATCTCTTGTTTTAATTGTGGTAAATCTTATTTGGGAGTAATAGTGCATCTTTAAAATTTGGTGCTGTTGTACCCATTAAGGATTATTGAATGTTATAGATTAATAAATCAACACATTTGAGTTTTGTGATCTGTGTGCAGAGTCTGTAAAAATCTGAATCAAAGATTATAATTTCTCTTTTTTTTTAAATGGAGATAGATCACATTGTTTTTGATCGTGGAATTATTATGCTTCAGCAAATGCATTTTATGCATTAAACTACAGATATATGACGGAGCTGGTATATGATCGATTATTGACATGTGTGAATATTTTCCATAATTTTAAATTATAGTAATATGATTAACTCATCCTTTTTAAAGGGCATAAAGAATCTAACTAATATGTTAACAGTTAAATAGTTGGGCTAATTTGCAGTCAGTTCAGTCATTATTATATGATTATTATATAATATGCTAATAGTTGGTTGATGAATTATGGATGATTTGATATCAATGAAAGTAATGGTTAAAAGTCGATACATCAAACATTACAAATACATAAAATGATGAGTTTTTTATCCTTGTAACGTAGCAGGTGATTTTGAAATTCTGTACGTCTCCCAATTATGATTATTGATTGGAATTTTAATGACTCCATGAACAATAAGTTATCTGTTAATGATTCGTTTTTTCCGATCAATTATTTTTGTAAGTCTGATTATTGTTTTGATGTCAGGTTGTGGTATGTTTATAACTTCTCTTGTCCTTAATTAGAACAAACGAAACATGTAGATATTTAATTGAGATTATTTTAAGACAATTGCTCTGTAATCATCATTCTGATCAAAAGATGTTCAGCATTGTAAGCTTAAAATATTCACTTTTTTATCTATTGTTTTGTTTTAAATGTATGACTTGCATAAGACATTGATATTTTTACAGTTTATATTCAGAAACATAATAATGATGCGTGGTTATCTAATGAGTCTAAATATTGTGAAACGTAATAATGATACATATTCAGTACATCACAGCTTATTGGAGTAGTCTCAGTTTCACACTGCTGAACACTCTTTTCTAAAAAAAGAAAGACATTTACATTTATATGGTCAACGTAGAAATAGTTTTAACATGTTTTTGATGATGAAGTTAATAAAGTAAAGAATGTACATTATCTTAAATTCACTTAAAAAAAAGCCACAACAAAGATACCACAGCAAGATGTAAGAAGTGAGAATGGTCTAGTGGTATAGGTGTCCACCTCTCGCCCCGTGTGGTTGTGGGTTGAATTCCACCAGGGTGGGTATGGTCTAGTGGTATAGGTGTCCACCTCTCACCCCGTGTGGTTGTGGGTTGAATTCCACCAGGGTGGGTATGATCTAGTGGTATAGGTGTCCACCTCTTGGCCCTGTGTGGTTGTGGGTTGAATTCCACCAGGGTGGGTATGGTCTAGTGGTATAGGTGTCCACCTCTCGCCCCGTGTGGTTGTGGGTTGAATTCCACCAGGGTGGGTATGGTCTAGTGGTATAGGTGTCCACCTCTCGCCTCAGTGGTTGTTGACAGAATTCCACCAAGGTGAGAATGGTCTAGTGGTATAGGTGTCCACCTCTCACCCCGTGTGGTTGTGGATTGAATTCCACCAAGGTGGGAATGGTCTAGTGATATAGATGTCCAACTCTCGCCTCAGTGGTTGTAGACTGATTTCCACCAAGGTGGAAATGGTCTAGTGGTATAGGTGTCCACCTCTCACCCTGGTGGTTGTGGACTGAATTCCACCAAGGTGGGAATGGTCTAGTGGTATAGGTGTCCACCTCTCGCCTCAGTGGTTGTAGACTGAATTCCACCAAGGTGGGAATGGTCTAGTGGTATAGGTGTCCACCTCTCGCCTCAGTGGTTGTAGACTGAATTCCACCAAGGTGGAAATGGTCTAGTGGTATAGGTGTCCACCTCTCGCCTCAGTGGTTGTAGACTGAATTCCACCAAGGTGGGAATGGTCTAGTGGTATAGGTGTCCACCTCTCGCCTCAGTGGTTGTAGACTGAATTCCACCAAGGTGGAAATGGTCTAGTGGTATAGGTGTCCACCTCTCACCCTGGTGGTTGTGGACTGAATTCCACCAAGGTGGGAATGGTCTAGTGATATAGGTGTCCACCTCTCGCCTCAGTGGTTGTAGACTGAATTCCACAAAGGTGGGAATGGTCTAGTGATATAGGTGTCCACCTCTCGCCTCAGTGATTTTAGACTGAATTCCACCAAGGTGGGAATGGTCTAGAGATATAGATGTCCACCTCTTGCCCCAGTGGTTTTAGACTGAATTCCACCACACTTTGCAATACAGTCTAAACTCATTGGCTCGAACTTGTTTGGCTCGAATTCCTCATTGGCTCGAACTTGTTTGGCTCGAATTCCTTATTGGCTCGAACTCGTTTGGCTCGAATTCCTCATTGGCTCGAACTCGTTTGGCTCGAATTCCTCATTGGCTCGAACTCGTTTGGCTCAAATTCCTCATTGGCTCGAACTCGTTTGGCTCAAATTCCTCATTGGCTCGAATTCCTCATTGGCTCGAACTTGTTTGGCTCGAATTCCTCATTGGCTCGAACTTGTTTGGCTCGAATTCCTTATTGGCTCGAACTTGTTTGGCTCGAATTCCTTATTGGCTCGAACTTGTTTGGCTCGAATTCCTCATTGGCTCGAACTTGTTTGGCTCTAATTCCTTATTGGCTCGAACTTGTTTGGCTCGAATTCCTTATTGGCTCGAACTTGTTTGGCTCGAATTCCTCATTGGCTCGAACTTGTTTGGCTCGAATTCCTCATTGGCTCGAACTTGTTTGGCTCGAATTCCTCATTGGCTCGAACTTGTTTGGCTCGAATTCCTCATTGGCTCGAACTTGTTTGGCTCGAATTCCTCATTGGCTCGAACTCGTTTGGCTCGAATTCCTCATTGGCTCGAACTCGTTTGGCTCGAATTCCTCATTGGCTCGAACTCGTTTGGCTCAAATTCCTCATTGGCTCGAATTCCTCATTGGCTCGAATTCCTCATTGGCTCGAACTCGTTTGGCTCAAATTCCTCATTGGCTCGAACTCGTTTAGGTCGAATTCCTCATTGGCTCGAACTTGATTTAGAGGACTGATTTCTTTATACTGAAGGTTAAAAATCCCGCTTGACTCGAATTTTTTGAGGCTCGAGGTATTTATGCCGGTCCCTTGGAGTTCGAGCCAGCGGGGTTTGACTGTACTTAAAAACTTAAAAGTGTGAGCAAGCATGGTTTGACTAAACTGAAGACTTACAGCTTTAAATGTAGCATTATTTAAAAAAGAAATGGGAAATTCATTAATTTGTATAGCTTTTTGATTTGTTTGTAAAATGTACTCATCTTAATGTTATTGATTAAGAACATTTTGATGCACTATTTGTATAAAAAAACACACACCAACAACACTGAAATTGATAATGTCTGAATTTGTATTAAATGTTTAAAGTGTGTCTGATTAAATTACAGTTTAACTATAGTTAACCTCTATTTAATTCATTTGATGCAAAAAGTATAATGTATTAAATATGCAGAAAAGTGATAGATAATAACAATAAAATTCTCGGTCTATTCTGCTTAAACATAATATCTCATTTCAAGGAGGTAGATTTACAGATTCATTTTGGAAAAGAAGTAAGCCATCTTTGAAGCATCAATGCCCCATCCATGTATTTGCATGAAGAAGTATTTTTAACACTCAGTATTTGAAAGAAATAAAAACTGTATTTCATACCACAATGCAGCCTACATTGTTTGGCCTCGACAAAAATGCCATTTCTGCAGAGACAGAAATTCTTGATCAGCTCTACATTTTATATTTTATTAGCTTGTCTGTTGTTTTTTTTAAAAAGAGAGAAAAAGTTATGGCCATAAATAAGGCCTTCTTTGTTGTTGTCATCAGCTTTGCTATAATTTCTAAATCTTTCAAGATATTCAAATGAAACCTGTAACATGTTTCCAGAGACAATACACACCCATAACTCTGCCTTTAATAATTGATGAGTTATGCCCATTTTTTAACTGAAAAACACCAGAAAGTTACTGTTCCTTTTTCTGTGACCTTTTCAGTTTTGGCATTACTATAGGTTTCTGACCCGCGTTCTCGGGTCAACCTGTTAAGAGCCATTGTTAAGTCCACAGTTTGTTATTGTTTTAATATCTCCTTAAACTACTGATCCAATCCAAGGAAACTTTCAGGAATGATCTTTACCTCTAAAAAAGTGTTAGAGATACCATGTCTATGAAAAGGAACAATTATTTATTTTTTTCCCCAGAATGTTTTTAAATGGCATGATTGGAAACAATGTTCTGTGCAATATATATCAGTTTATTTTGCTTGCAAAGGGGCATTTAAATGACCTGTCAATTTGCAATAAAAATGAACATGATACAGTTCTTTGTACTTTAGTTTAAAGCTGATCTGCTTTCCTGGAGACTAGACATATTGCCCACTTAGTTTGAACTTCAGCTCATGAGTTGGCAACAGTTGTTCTGGATTCATTGTGTGGAGTTCTTATATCTGTTGATGGGTGGGGTGGGGTGGGGTGGGGTGGGGTTTGCAGTCATTCTGTGGTGGCCTTTTCCCTGTTCAGGGTTGGTCCGGTATTGTCTGTCAATAAGTATAATCTCTCCTACACATATCTTTCAATATAAGACACATCTTTAGTTTTAACCCAATTTGAAATTTGATGATTTAAAATGATCTGGTTCACTTTTAGAAGTCTGGATACACTTTATCAATTATATTGGTCATTAGTTTGGAATAAATCAATGTCCCAAACACAAACTTATTGAGAATTTTGCAAGCTCGATATATTTTTTTACAAACTTTATTTAAATTTCGAATCTTAAGTCTCCATGGTATGCCATATTTGGATGAATGCAAACTTAATTGCACATTTGCTGCTGAAATTGTTTATTATTAAGAGATCTTGTAGTTATCATTCGGATCAGTGTGAAATTGGATTTGTATTATTATTGAAGTTTACCCACAGCGTAAAATCAGGGGAACGTCTTCCAATGATACACTTGAATTGCCGCGATTTATAGTCATCAAATTCGGTGAATGTGATCAATTGGTCACAGTTGAATACTGTTTCTTATGAGTGCTCCCTGATCATTTTAAATAGCGATAGTTATATCGACCGACTATAACATGATCCATTTTCATGCATATGATCTCCAGTAACAGATGATGTTATCAGTTAAAACCTTGAGGTACGTATTTTTTTCTTTTTTTAGACTAAAGTAAATGCATAGATTCAGTTTTGCATAAAGTAACAAAATTGAATATCAACATCCGAAAGATTATTTAATACTTGGAAACCAATTTATCTAGCAATACAAAGTAGAAACCTCGGTTGTTGTTGTTCTTTACCTTAATTTATTATAGTTACGTTTATAAGTAAATACTTATAAGATATCATTATAATTTTATTAAGCAAACTAATTTGTATTGCTGATATTTTTTCATTTGCCAAAAAAAAGACCGGATAGTTTAATGGTTGACTAATTTATACAGGCCTCTGTCAGCAGTCGGTAAATTAATTTTCGTTGCTCTTTGATCATTAAAACCCTTTCTTTAGATAATGCAGTGTTTGTTTTGCTGAATCATTTTGTATCTTGTGCCAAACCAAAAGAGGCGGAGACAGGTTTTAGTCTCCTCAGACTTCATTTGCGATCAATTATTGTTATCAGTGTGTTTTGAGCTTGCAATTTAGGGATTCCTAAAATCAAAAGATTTGGCGAACCAATTTGTGGATCAGATCAGAGGTTAATCCATGATGCTTCTTCCTCGATACTTTTCGTACTTAGCAAATCACCTATTTCAATGTTTACCAGAGTGTCATCAATTTTAAATCTGTTTTATTTGCAGTGAAAGTGGAGCAGGGTTGACGTTAATTCAAATTATCTGGCCAAAATTCCGATAGAAATGTTTGAATTTAAAATCAAGTTTATCCTTGTGTTTGTTTGTGTTTCGGAATTAATCTAGTCGCTGGAGCCAGGTCGTTATGGCATCATAAGAATTCAGATTGCAAGTAATTGATCAGTGATTTACTGAAGCCCAATTCGGGGTGTCATTTTGATCAGGTACATGAGTCAGGATGGACTCTGTCATACTTGTATGTAGACAAAGATTAATAAAACTGATAGGCTGTCGTCGTTCGACCCATAGATTTCAATGACACGCTGATGATAATTATGATTGAATATTTTCCCTACTGTTCAAGTATCGTACAGATCTTTGGATTTGATCCCCTGCTCTTTTTTATCACTTTGGCGATAATATCAATAATTTATTATCAATTTTAACGATAAAATCTTTGAAGGTTTCAACATGTTTTAAATGGACACTTGGCTTTTATAAAAACTTCACAGCTTCTTAAGTTTTTGAAGTGACTGTCATAGCTAATCTCAAGTCCTATTTTTTTTTCTTGCCTGTCCATGAATTTATTTTCAGGACCAAGAGAATAAACAATAAAAAATGTGCTGTCAAAACCAGTTTTGAAGAATCACAGTGTTAAACATGTAACTCAGTGATGTTGGGCAAGTTAATTAATATGTCTTCGTATCATGAAACAAAACTTCTGTTTTAGTGGTATGGCTACAAGCGTATAACGCCACTTTGTGGTCAATGCAATCGTGTATATATAAGCTTAACATCTAAAGAATTTAAAATGTATCGAAATGATATATAGTCATGTTATCTACAGTTGATTTAACGGCATCCCAAATTTTTCACTGGCTGATTGTTTCTAAGTAACTAAGGATCAGTGACTTTGGAAGTGGATTTGTTTAAATAAGTTCACTTTTAACTTAACATCCTAAGCTTTGATCAGATCAGAACACTGCTACTCCTTGTTTAGGACTTGATTGTTTTGTTCTTGAACTTTAGAAACAAAAAACTGCTTAGATCATTAGTAGCTATAGATAAAACCAATGTTTCCCTTGTTCTGAACAGGGGATCATAATAATTATTATCACACCCATGTTCAAATCTTATTTGAAAATTACAAAACAACAAACTATCATCTGTCATATTTGTAAAATAAAAAGTCAGATGTTACAAGAATGATATTGGCCAGTAAGCTAAGTTGGTAGAGTATGACTTGCAAGCAGGAGGTCCAGGGTCTTGAACCAGTCGAGTCTGTTAGGTGTTAAATTGTTATCTGAATAAATTGCCTAATCAATAAAAAAAATATAAAATTTACAAAACATAGAGGCTTAAAAGGTCCAGAAATAGAAGTATGATCAGCCCAAGTAAATTATCTGAGTGCATTTGAGTGTCCAGAATCCATCCTAGGTAACGGTTATGAATATTCAAACCATATAAGGGTTGAACATCAAGACAATTTCAATGCTGTCAATACAACAATGTTGTTCTCAGCAACACCATGGTTATCTTGTTTAAATGTCAAGACCCTTAAACAGTACCTTATCTTCTCGGTGTTTATGTATCGGTTTAAGAGCTTGTAATTCCCGATCAAGCCTATCTAATGCCCCTGTTTGCCCCAGCGACTTGTCACACAAGCACTGTGATCATTACTATCGAAGACACTTAATGTCATTAGGGATAATTTCCTATTGGCTACTTACATCTGGTGCTACAGGTAAAGTGTTTAAATCTGCAACAATTGATCACTTTGCTGTATGGAATGGGTGGTATTTGATATTTCGTACTTAAGTTAATTGATGAATTGGTTTTTTAAGCTGAGGAAGGAAGTTACAATAATTTAATACTACAGGATTTTGTAATATTTTCCGTAAGTGTTTTTGATTGATTTCTTATTGTGTTGTGTTTCTTGATAAGGATGGACATTACAATACTCCATGTGTTCTCAAATAAGAAACTTATGGAACTTATAATTGTGTGTTTTGGATACATTTAATTGTTAATGAAAATACTATTGCTGTAATGCAAATGAAGAATCATTTAGGTCTCAATTTAAGACTATGATGAGTGCACTGTAAGTTTTGCAGGTTTTTGTTCCAATTTTTGCATTATCTGAACTTGTGAATTTTCAAGGTGCAGTACATTGTCTTTAATGGAAAGTAACAGCCTTTCCAATTCCAATTTCTTATCAATTTTAGTTCAGTAGAATGAAGTTAACCTATGATCGGGATCACTCCGATTGATTAAATTGGGTTGTAAGATCACTCTCTGCCGATAAAACAGACCTTTATCTTGCCAAAGTTTCACAAAGCTATCAGTTTAATGTAAATCACATTATTACATTTACCAGGTTTCTTGCCTGGCCATAGCAGCCCAAAGTCTCCACTAATCAAATGTGTGTTTTGAGCTGCCAAACTGATGTTTTTTGTCTATTATTGATTGATTGATAGTGGTGAGGAGGAAAATCAGCCTGGCGCCAGCTTCATTGCCGATTAAGTGGCTGCAAGGTTTGTCTTTGTTTCATGTTACTTTTGCTGTCGGTCTCAGAAGAGCTTTTGCTTTATGATTATGTGTTCAGTTATGTAGGGTAGGGGACATTACTGAGGCACTGGAATGTGTGCAGTAATGTAGGTCAGGGGACATAACCAAGGCACTGGAATGTGTGCAATAATGTAGGTCAGGGGACATAACTGAGGCACTGGAATGTGTGCAATAATGTAGGTCAGGGGACATAACTGAGGCACTGGAATGTGTGCAGTAATGTAGGTCAGGGGACATAACTGAGGCACTGGGATGTGTGCAGTAATGTAGGTCAGGGGACATAACCAAGGCACTGGAATGTGTGCAGTAATGTAGGACAGGAAAAATAACTGAGGCACTGGAATGTGTGCAGTAATGTCGATCAGGGGACATAACTGAGGCACTGGAATGTGTGCAGTAATGTAGGTCAGGGGACATAACTGAGGCACTGGAATGTGTGCAGTAATGTAGATCAGGGTACATAACTGAGGCACTGGGATGAGTGCAGTAATGTAGGACAGGGGACATAACTGAGGCACTGGAATGTGTGCAGTAATGTAGGACAGGGGACATAACTGAGGCACTGGAATGTGTGCTGTTATGTAGGACAGGGGACATAACTGAGGCACTGGAATGTGTGCAGTAATGTATGACAGGGGACATAACTGAGGCACGGGAATGTGTGATGTTATGTAGGACAGGGGAAATAACTAAGGCACTGGAATGTTTACAGTAATGTATGACAGGGGACATAACTGAGGCACTGGAATGTGTGATGTTATGTAGGACAGGGGACCTAACTGAGGCACTGGAATGTGTTCAGTTTAATAAAGGACAGGGGGCATTACTGAGGCACTTTATTGTTCACAGTATGTAGGACAGAAGACACAACTAAGGCACTTGAATGAAACTACCAAAGTTTGATAAATTGTGATATTTTGAGTTTTTACTCTGGCTTTGTGTGCACCACTGTCTGATAGGGAACATGACAATATTGAATATTCTCAAGTTAAATCAATCATGATTATTTTAATATTCATTTATTTGATGAACTTTACTGATTTGTTTTATGATTAAAACATGAGAACAGTACCATGCAACTTCACCTGCAAGATAAATAAATCTCACTTCAAAAGTATACCACAGGTATTACCAATATCAATAATATTATGATTTTCTAAGATCACTTTAAACTAAACACCACTTGAACTTAAATAAACCTTTGAAGAGATATCATGATTTGAAAATCATAGATTTATTGGGCTCCAGCTGCTTTTGTTGCTTCTGAAATATTGGCAGGAACACCATGAACAAACTTCAACATACTTTGATTGATCCACTGCGGCTGAACAAGATTTATAAACAAATAAAGGGTGCTTCATTTGAGTCATTTGTTGAATAAGTTGAGCCATCAATTAGAGGCTGGCATGCTGATAACTAATGTTTTCCTGCTCTTCTAAATTGAAAAACAATATCTGAAAATCCAGACATTATCTATTAGATATCTATTATTGATTGGTTCAGGTCAAGTAAGGTCATGGAAATCAGGGGGCGGAATTAATTTTGTGAGAAAGTATGTAATTAGTAGAGCTAATTGGCATTTTTGTGTAGATAAGCTGAAAAACACAATCATTAAACAGTGTCTGGCAAATGTATTGAATTTTCATTTCAATTTGTCCTGTCTCTGGCTGCATTGTTATACTTGTTGGATCTGTTAAAGGCTTTAGATGGTATTGATAGGACTGCTGTGAACATCAACATGGGGGGATACCTGTATTAGGGGATTGTTACAGTTTCAAGGTACAGTAATACAAAAACCTATGGATAATTGAATAATTGAATTGACTGAAAATGTTGCATTTTTGTTTTTCTTTATTAAATTTTGTGGAGGGCTGGAGGCTGCAGAAATCTTGCATGTTCAAGTTTAGTGGCATGAGGATTGGTTTCAGACTCTGGAAGATTGTTAGTTATAAATTTATGTAGCAAATTTATGCTACAATACTTGTTCGCTCAATTAGTGGTAATATAAATGGCTTAAATTCAAAGCTCACTTGATTTAAAGGCCACTTTGGTATTATTTTGTCTGCTTGAAAGCTGAGTTGGAGGCATAGAGTCTTGGGCTCTGAGAGGCAGGCCGATAACTGGCGTGGTCAATTACTGATAGATTTTCATATCATACAAACAATCACCTAATTGGCAATAACCATCAGCTCGCTTCTGCTCAGGAAAATAATAAAATAGATCCTTAATTCTCCATAAAGATTACATTGTTAACACTAATCTCCAAACAGATAGGTTTGATATTCAATATCTTGGTATCTTGGAAATAATGATGATTTTCAGAAATCAGAGTATTGCACATTAATACTGTTAACGTAGTTGAAAGGTATAAACTTCTTTTATCTAGTATGATTTCTGTTTAACAGAATCAGTCTATGTGCACATTCATTCTTAAGATACTAAAAGTATTTTTTTATTAAGTTCTGTTATTCCAAAGAGACAGGAACCAATGGCTTTTCTTGGTATCCAGCTCATACCTGGGTAACGATAATGTTTTATATTCAGGTGCTATTGTTTACATGTCTGCTTGATGAATGTTCAATACCTTTGGACTGACAGGAACAAAAAATCATCAACAGCTCGGCAGTCATTGTAGGCTCATTCAGCACAGTTGTAAGCTGATGGCCCATGTGAAACAAGGGGAGGAAACTGGGGTGAAAGGTCACAGGAGGACATGGATCAGCAGAAACATGTAGCCCTGTCAATACCCATCAGATTAACCCTGGCTCAGTGTGAGTCTGGCTCATATTGTCAGTCTTCATGGCGGAGAGGGAGATTTGCCTGACCAGTTTATATGTTATTAAAGGATATCTTTTCTTAATTTAATAAAAGGTTATTTTAGTTTTACTGGGACATCAAATGTTTGATTTGTTGTAAATAATGCAGTTTTCAAAGAAGTTTCTATTTTGCAAGACTGTATGTCCTTTTTTTCAATATTCAAATTTCATTGAACAGGTAAGAAACAATGAACCATGATTACAACTGCTTGTTTCAAATTCTTGTCAAGAGCTAATTTGCTCACCAGTTCACAAATCAAGCTCTTGACTTCTTTCCTCCGCCAGTCCAGTGTTAGTGTAATCTTGACTAGTTCCTTGCTCATTTCATTTACGAGAACATTTAATCACAACAACAGGTTGTTTCAAATTATTGAAATATGTTAAAGCGGCAACAGGACTATATAAACCTCCAGGTTGCGCTGGGGCAAGCTAAGGTATAATTTTATGCCTGTTTCAAAACAGGGACACTTTTTCAAAATTAAGAAATATTTACAAAAAGTTTAGACATGAAAGTTTTCAGGCAGACTAGAATGAAGATAACCCAAATGATATTCCTATCCATAGTGCACACTATATACAGCCACCAGTATTACCCAGTGTTGATCTTGTCCAGTTCTGTGAAGGGGTTAGCTGAGGTCATGGTCTCAGATGACCCTGGTATCTGTACCTGTCAATTTTCATTTACCAGGAAATACATGGCATCTCTGATTTCCCATAGAGATTGCTATCTGTGGATTATTTATTGCTTCCCTATAATCTTCTGTTTCATGCCTAAATACCTATTTCTATTAAAAAATCATATTTCATTGTTGTATTTGAATGATAAAAAGATGGCTTTTAGTATCGTAATTTTAAAAAGGAAATTATTTAATAGTGGCATTCAGCCTTTATAAGATTGTTTTCATCTTGACCACAAATACTTAGCTTTCATTTAATAGGTAATTTTTATATTTTTGGAATAAGTTTTAGTGTTTTTTTCAATATTATTGTGAGTCTTATCTGTTTTCTTGAATAAGAAAATACACCTGTTGTAAAACTCAGTCCAAAGTATTGACATTAATTGAAAACAAAGATTGTAATGGTAAGATATGGGCGCTAATCAAAATATGTCTGTACTAGTATGATAGATGGGTAGCTTTATGCATGATGGTACATAATATAATATTCAATATTCAAACTTCTTAATTGCCGAATCATAACTTGAATAATGTGAACGTGTCTGTTTATATGGATGTTAAAAAACTGATCGTTTGACCGATAAGCAAAACAAATTCAGTACCTATCCGTTTAAAATTAATTCAATTCAAAATTCAACGTGATCAAATTTTATCTAGCAAATCGTGTATTGTCATATTAGATTTATATATTCGAAAACTAGCTCAACAGCATTCTCATTTTACAAGATTTGGATGCTGGAGATTAACGTACACATATTGTCAACTGTATTTGGGAATTTGATGACAGTCACTGATAAATTTTCTGTATGATCGATTTTCGTACTTTGCAAAAATTTACACCAAGCTGAGCAGGTTAGTTCATCGTCATGGTTATTGGTGAATGGATTGATTCGCAATTTTTAATGAGGTGAGGTATTGTAAAGATTTTGCTAAGTTTGCGATAACAAGCTTTTAAATTTTATTTAGCTAGATAAATTGGTTACTAAGGTGATACTCTAATGAATTGGTTTATATTGTGTGTGTTTTTAATCTTCGATCATAGGTAATTGTTCTATATTTCTGGAAATTAACTATCTGTATTTTTGTCATAAGAAAGCTGTCATTTACTGTAATCAATTGGTTTCGTTTAAACTGCCTATGTAATAAGATTGTTTATTGATAGTAATAAGAGTTTGAGGTTAGTTTGGAATAGTATGTTTCTCTTTAACTTTTTCTAAAGTTATTTGATTGTAGTATTTATATATATACATGAACCATTTTCATAAATATTAGGTAATGGTTATTTTCTGTTTTCTGTAATATATTTGATATAACATTCTTGATGATTGTTTTTAATGACTCTTTGGACTAGTATTAGTTTAATTGTTTTTTTTGCTACCTGTTTTTGTGTTGGTTTTGGTTTTTTTTCATTTATACTATTTATTACATGGAAAAGTTTTTAATATTGCTTTAAATTCAAAATACAATTGATCACCTAGATCTTTTGCGCAGTAACTTAAAATATTCACTTCCTTCAATATTTTTCAATGTCTATGGCAATCGTTTGGTGACATAAAAGCCCAATAGTGTCTCGGCTATCTGAGCTCTGCTGAATGCAGAACGATTTACGTCAGTGGCGAATAGCATTCCGATACATTAATATTGAATATACTAGTAATTTAGTGGTTTTGATTTCAAAATTTTATAATGGAGGTTTTAAACGTTTCCATGCATATCAGAAGATCGATCAGATTTCGAGGTTAGTGATGGAATTTGACCTTTAGCGAAGATAATGTCTTTGCTTTAATGTCTAGATTACTGTTACAGCCTATAGATCGGCGCGACGATCCCAAAATTATTGAGCCCCTGATTACAGGTGTTTAAAAATCAGCACTTAAACCAGGTTTCCTTTCCCAGAATGAAATAGACCACTCGATTGTTACGATTGTTACAATGCAAATTAGGGTTGAATAAAATCAGCCCTCAGCATTTTGTTGTTGACTGCAGTGATCAATATGTATTTAAAGATAACTGTTCAGGTATTTAAATGGTGAATTTTAAATTTGAGTATCTAAAAACGAGAGAAAGGTGGTGTTGACCCTCAGACAGGGGTCGTGAGTTAGGGCTCCGCAGCTGCTAGATTTCAATGAAAGAAGACCCTAAGACGTGTTTATGACATCACAGCCTTTGACCTTCTATTTGGCAGTTCAATAAAAACAAAACTTACGGGTCCTGACTTACTGGATGGCAGCACTTTTTGTAATAATTGAATTATCGTATAACTGTCTATGCCGCAAAGCAGGGATTTTGTTATCATTGTTCAACTTTAAATAAGTTTCAATACATTTTTTTTGCATTCATTTACCTGTTAAATTTTAAGAATATTTTCTTCGCTTATTATCGTCTTTTATTTATTCTTAAAATCTTAAATAAGGAAAATTTTGTATGAAAGAGATTTTTCCATTAATCAGTTTTAGTCATTGCTTCTCGTGTTGCAGAAACGAGTGAATAAATGATTGAATTTTGTCTGTATAGTTTGTATTGTGGATATTATATGGATAGAATATCGCTTTAACCGAGGGCTACAGAAATTGATATAGCCTCGCATAGATACCAGTCTCATTGGTTACTATAGATATTTTATTCAAAAAGGTAGGTTTAGACCTTTAGAATTGAAATTTACTGAATATTGGGTAGACCTAGTAATACAAGGTAGGCAGTAAAAACTTCAAGCTTCATTGGGTTTCTATAAAGTGTTCATCCGCTTGATATAAATCTGCAGGATCTGTTGGTTTTTGCATTTATTGTGATACTGTACACTGTGTCTTCTAAAGAAGTCTCAGATTTAATGATCAATTAAAATTTCCACCTTCCCGTTTTTACCTTTTTTGTCTGATAAATGCCTGCCGCAACCCAAAGATGTAGCTTAGTGATTGATTGCAAAAAGTATTGTACAGCTTCAATTTGATTGTTTTCTTGCTTTTTGTGTATTATTGATTGTTTTTCAGACCTAATGAGATATAACTTAGCTTTATGCACCTGTGGATACTTGGATTCATTCTTAATTTCAAATAAAACTGTAGGATTGCATTATTCTTTAGATACGTAATTCTGGAAGCATTTATCCTTCTTTATGAAGCAGTTAGAAAAGGAAGCTGGTCTTTTTTATATCCTTTTAGCTCGCTTGTGACCAAAGCTTTAATACAGCTTATAGAATTAGCACTCAAGTCTGGTGGACTTGGTAGAAACCAGTATGATTGTTCATTTTGAGAGGCCTTGGGAGAGTGTCCCTGGTGAGAGTGGTTGAGAGGCAGACATCTATACCACTAGACCACTCTCACTCTGGTGGGGATTGAACCCACAACCTCTTGGTTGAGAGACAGACATCTATACCACTAGACCACTCTCACTCTGGTGGGGATTGAACCCACAACCTCTTGGTTGAGAGACAGATATCTATACCACTAGACCAATCTCACTCTGGTGGGGATTGAACCCACAACCTTTTGGTTGAGAGACAGTATCTATACCACTAGACCACTATCACTCTGGTGGGGATTGAACCCACAACCTCTTGGTTGAGAGACAGACATCTATACCACTAGACCACTCTCACTCTGGTGGGGTTTGAACCCACAACCTCTTGGTTGAGAGACAGACATCTATACCACTAGACCAATCTCACCCTGGTGGGGATTGAACCCACAACCTCTTGGATAAGAGGCGGAAACTTGGACCACTCTCACCCTCTGTAGCCCATCTGAACATTATAGTTGCTTTATACAGGCTAGTTATTTGAAGATCATTCAGTTTAAGTATTTATAAATCAACTTTGAACATAGTATTTTGTTAAAAGTATTACAATATTTTGCAACTTGTGTATTTTCAGAAAGACCTAGACACGACTGCCACTGAGTTAGCCAGCAGACAAGACGAGAGCGACACATCACGGAAACGCCTGGTAGAGCTGTCCAGAGAATTCAAGAGAACTACACCAGAGGTAACGTGTCCGCAGACCTGCAATCTTAGTTTAGTTTATACTTATTAACTTAAGCTCTATTGTGAAGACAGAGGAACCAGTACTGTTGTCCATAAGAGAGGCCAAGAGAATGGTACCTCTGGTGGTGATCAAACCTACAATCACTTGGGTGAGACTGATGACACTACTGATTTGAGCTGGATTGTTAAGACAGATGAGTGGTGATTTTAATCACTCTAGTGCATGCTCCCTGATGTAGAACATGTACTTGTGTCATTTTGAGAGGCAATGAGGAAGTACCTCTAGTGGGGATTGAACCCTCTATACCACTAGACCACAATATCCAGCATGCTCCTTGTGAAGCCATTCTTAGTGCTTCCTAGTGTGCTCCTCTCAGCCACCAGGTTGTGAATTTGAGCGTCACCAAGGATATTTTCATATGGCCTCTTAGAATGGACACCGCCCAAGAAATTGACTCCGGTAGGACCAAATTAAAACAAATAGAATAAAATAACCTATTATTGGATCAAAGAAGTTCACTAAAAAAAGTTTCTTTTTAAAATATATGAAACATAAAAGATAGAACAGTATGCCATAAAATGATACTTATGGTCAACTAAGTATCAAAGTAAAAGGGTAAACTAGTGTCTGTTCATGCTGTCTGTAACAGCTGAGGGGGACCATATTGTTAGGAGCTCCACATCTCTTAGTATTCAAAACATTATTTGTAAAACTTCAAGACAAGTTTTAAACAATGTTATGTAGTAGAATCGTGTGGCACTGCACCATGCAGTAATTTGCTGCCATCCTCTTGCAGGCTGAAAGTCTCTTTGTTTCCTTGTGCTTATCTTATTTGTTCCCTTAAGATTGTGCTCAATATTTAATGAGAATTCCACTCTAAATCATCATAAATTTAAGTGCAAGTGTGGCTCTTGAGTTTTTGCTTGATTTTATTGACTTTTCATGAAGTTTGTGCATATTTTGAGATTGCTGGTCTGAAGGAGTTGCTCCCCTTGATGGCTATATTGAAAGTTGCCTTATAAGATACATACGTCCTTATTTCATTGGCTGAAAAGTATGAAAATAGTGCAATATAATTAATAACAAATTCCTTTCATTAACAGGTGTTTATGTTACAAATAATACACTGTACTAGAGGGCTACTTATTTAGTGTTGGGCATTTTTCAAATAAAAAAGGCTGAGGTAGTGTTTGACATGTTTCATTTAATAAATAAATGTAAATAAGGCTGATGTAGTGTTGGACATTTCTGGGGTAGTCCAGAACAACTGTCATTTTAAGACTTTCTTAGCAGTGAAAATGAATGTGAGAGTGAAAAACGTTTGTGTCAGATATAGTTGCTTCTCATCCATGAGGTTGTGGGTTCAAGCCCCTCCAGGGGTACTTCCTCATGGCCTCTCAAAATGGCCCGCTGTTTCTACTCAGGAAACAAAGTCCAAAGTTATTTAGCAGTCTCAGCTGTCTTCACAATCAACCTAAAATAAATTAGTATAAACTAAAACTGAATGTATCAGATCCAAATCTCAAACTCTCAGTGTTTGCTCTCTGCCCAAATTGATCAGATTTTCTACCTAATTGAATGGTTAAATCTGTTTTCCAAGAAATAAACATTAAGACATGTGCTGTATATTTTGTTTGACAGGAGCAGTGCTGTGGGTTTTTGAAGTTTTGTGTTTCCTCTGATTGGTAATGGGAGATTGCCATCTACTGGAAACTGTTCAGAGACAAAGACTCCTATTGAGGAGAGAGGGTGGTTTTTTGGTCGATGATTATTTCACAGCATAACTCTGGAACCAGTTTTCATTAATCAATCAATTTAATGTTAAAAACGGTTGGCTTTACTGTTTTTACAGTTAGAATATACAAAGTCAGGAAGAAGTGGTTAGCAATCATTTATTTTATTTGTCATTTCATTTATTTTCTAATACTCTTACTACTTTCAAGTAGAAATGCTTGTGTTAATTTAATGCCAGAATCTACCAGGCGGCATTAAAGGGACTAGACACTAGAAAAAAAGAACATTATCAAAAACTTGCATAACATTGGTTTGGTTGTGTACAACGCATTAAATCTTACTTACTGATGTATCGCATCACTTATGACGTATAGTATCACTGTTTGGCAGTTTTTGTGTATTTTTCCGAAATTTACTGGGGTTGTCTACTACGTCAATTCCAGTCAATTTAAAAATAGCATCGTTTTTTGTATCTGTACTAATCATGTGACTTTCACATGCTAAATATAAACACTTTTAACTGGGAAACCATGATGCGTAGTTTTTAATAGGAATAATTCAGCTGAGACAGTGATAGAATATTCCTTTTATCATGTAAAATGATGTATTATCGGCCTCACACTTAGCTTAATTGAATTGATAATTCTAGTCTTGTCTTGTGGGAATAATGTATTTTTTCCGATTTAGGGAGTGTCTAGCCCCTTTAAAACATAGAAGGTATGATTACCTTGTGGCATAGCTCCATGAATGGATCATTTTAATCATTGTCACTAAAGTTCAGGTCAATGGAATAGTGAATCTAGTTATGGCAAATCTCAATAAAAGCTTGTTAACCATGTCGAATAGAAGTATATGATTTTAAAGTATTTATCTCAATGCTTTCCACTGGGTCAAATTCTGTGAAAATAACAAAAAAACAGATACCTTTAAAGTTGTATTGATCCCTAAAGTAAGGAATGAATTCTCTAGAGACAGATTTTCCTGGTCTGGAGAGAAATGTGCTCTATGTCGACTATTTCCACCAATATTTCTTTCAACTTGAAAACTGAATCTGCTTGCAAAATATATACAGGGAATGATTAATTGCCATATTAACAGACTGGAACTCGCAACATGTGGAAACAGGAAATGGTGCAGTTTGGCGCTGTCCTTCCTTAGTCTTATCAGTATTTCCATGTATTTGACAATGTATATTTTTTATTAAAAATAATGTGTTCATGGTCATTGTCAGCATAATTATGTCGCTGATCCTTAAAGGTGGTGCATTTTTGAAAACCATTGTCTTCATTGATGTTGGTTGATATTGTCTTTCAATTTGTATCTAAATAATAATTTCTTGATTTCTTGATTTCTGGGACATTAATAAAACCTGATATAGTTATGTAGTCTATGGAGCGATATTTTAACAGCAAAACAAAGATGTGTTTAGCACCATTATATTGACGCTGTTCTGCCCATTATCTACTAGAGACACCCAGAAATGTTTCAATGATCTGTAAATTACTGCATTAGTGCTGTAACTCTGCCTTTATTTCTGTTTTGTTACATTAATCTTGCTGTAAGTGATTTTCGAATTATGATATTTTTATAGGGCTTTGCCTTCCCTGCTCAAATTGCCAGACAAAGTATGATTGACTCTGCGGTTTTTGAGAAGAGTCCCTCTTGAAGAAAGGGGAATCAGTTTTGGTGGGGCGGAACAGAGGGGCTGGGGGCTGGCCCTTGATGAATGGAGGAAAGTCAACTGATTATGTAGTGTTTTGTGAAAAATTTCTCTAGGAGTATGGTTATGAATAATTACATTGACTTGACATAGAAATATGTCCTCTGTCTGGCCTCATTGTCTATTACGGCTTTTAGTGGCTACTTAATGTAATCATTACAGATTCATAAACTGTGGTACATTTGTATATTGAATTTACAATTTTATCCATTTAGTAGGACTATATGCCTTTCTCAAGAAATTAATTACTATGAGTATATATATTCTTTATGTTTTTAAGGGTAAGCTTATTACAAATTAAAGCAAGAGCTTTTCATGTCCACATGTCCCAACAACCATATTTCAAAGGATGTAGAGTCATTTGTGGCCCCTAAAGCATGACCCCTGTTTCCCCACTGATCAGGGATTCCATGTGAGTCCCCACTGTGACAGATAATCTGCCTGGAAGTGGCTGCCGCTCAGCGCATGTATGTTTTGCCACTTTGTTTTATTGATGAATTTTAACTTCTTCAACAGCTTGCAGAATGTCTGCTGGTGTTCATGTCTGTATGAGAACTGAGCTGCAGCTGAAAATAAAGAAAGAAGTGTAAAAATCTTTCTTTGGACTGAATGAAGGGGTGAATCAAAATGTATTCTGATTGATATAATGCTTAAATTGGAATGAGTTTGCCTTCGATAATTCCTACTTTTTTGACAAAATAATATACTAAATTCAAATCCATGGGCATTTATCCAGGGTTATCACACATCAAGAAGGTCTCTGTTATGAATATCTATATCAGGGCAGGTCAGCATTATGTCAATTGTTGTTCATGTTGAAAGGTTGATGCACTCTTAATCTTTGCCACCAGCATTTATTTAACCTTTCAGTTTTATTTGATTGTCATTTGAGACAATTTGGTCATACAATTCATTACAGGTATTGGATTAGTTATAAACTGTAGGTTCTTTTAATACCCCCATCCCCACTGATGCATTATTATAATATCTCTATTTAACATCAAATTGAATCGACGAGGAACATACCCAGCAGTTAAAAAAGAAAAAAAATCCATTCAAAAGGTCAATTATTAATGATTGGGTGGATTTTGTACAAGATAATTATGTTGATGTATTTTATAAACATAATGTTATTGCATTGTCTGATCAAAAAATCATTACTTTTACATATTTCAGTTTCTCATCTATGGTGCAAAGTTGTTTTGGATAAGTCTTGATCAAACTTAATGAAGCCATAATGAAGCCCCTGGTAAGACGTTTAGTGTGAAAGTAATGAATGATTATGACAATTATAACTTACATTAGGGAGCGTATTTTGATGTGATGGTTCACAGTTAGTATTAGCCCGTGATCAAAGCCATCATTTCCATGGTTATTGAATATTTACCCCATGTACAAAGACATTGCTGATCAGCAGTTAGGCTGAGGGCGGAGATGTCTATTTCAGTTTCAAATCAAACTCTCTTGAGGGGTGATTATATTTCTGTTTAATGTTGGAACCATAAAGTTCATGCTGGTATAGATTTGAGGTAAATATGAGGCATTTTGGAATCAAGGGGAAAAAAACAAATATCATGTGTTTTTGATTAACCATAAATTGTATGGGAAAGTAAGATTAAGCCTTTCAATGGGTGATTTTCTATTACCAGAACTGCAATATTCATGGTGAGAAGGCTGGCCATTCTAGCTAATACACTCAGCGATCTGGGACTCTCAAGTGATATTCTGATTGCCTAAATAAATTCTAAGCGTGTACCTTTTTCAAGAGCTTGTATGCCCTGTAATAGTATTATAGACTTTGTTATTTTTTTGTAGTCTGCCTTTGGTTCTTGAGTACCTACCAGAATGTTAACTCATGGTCAGGGCATGTTTGATTGATTATTAGCATGGCAGCAGATGGGTGTGATGTATCCTGTCTCTATAAATCAAATAAACAATACTAACAGCTCACCTTTATAGAAGGTGAACTCTCAACCAATAGGATATCTTGGGCGGCATAGTTGTCTCCCTTATTAAGAGTGGGGGCGTGCCAAAATTGTCTCCCTTATGTGGTGAACAGCCATTTTAGCATGAAAGCTTGAAATACAGCCTTATTGTCCCCTTATGTAGTGAACAGCCATACAAGAGGGAGGGCTTGCACTACAGACTAATTGTCTCCCTTATGTAGTGAACAGCCATACTAGAATGGCGGCTTGCACAACAGCCTTATTGTCTCCCTTATGTAGTGAACAGCCATACTAGAGTGAGGGTTTGCACTACAGACTAATTGTCTCCCTTATGTAGTGAACAGCCATACTAGAATGGCGGCTTGCACAACAGCCTTATTGTCTCCCTTATGTAGAGAACAGCCATACTAGAGTGAGGGCTTGCACTACAGACTAATTGTCTCCCTTATGTAGTGAACAGCCATACTAGAGGGAGGGCTTGCACTACAGCCTCATTGTCTCCCTTATGTAGTAAACAGCCATACTAGAGGGAGGGCTTGCACAAAAGCCTAATTGTCTCCCGTATGTAGTGAAAAGCCATACTAGAGTTGCGGCTTGCACAAAAGCCTAATTGTCTCCCTTATGTGGTGAACAGTCATACTAGAGTGAGGGCTTACACAATAGCCTAATTGTCTCCCTTATGAAGTGAACAGCCATACTAGAATGAGGGTTTGCACACCAGTCTTATTGTCTCCCTTATGTAGTGAAAAGCCGTACTAGAGTGAGGGCTTGCACAGCAGACTAATTGTCTCCCTTATGTAGTGAAAAGCCATACTAGAATGAGGGTTTGCGTACCAGTCTCATTGTCTCCATTATGTAGTGAAAAGCCATACTAGAATGAGGGCTTGCACAGCAGACTAATTGTCTCCCTTATGTAAAGAACAACCATACTAGAGTGAGGGCTTGCACAATAGCCAAATTGTCTCCCTTATGTAGAGAACAGCCATACTAGAGTGAGGGCTTGCACAACAGTATTATTGTCTCCCTTATGTAGTGAACAGCCATACTAGAGGGAGGGCTTGCACTACAGACTAATTGTCTCCCTTATGTAGTGAACAGCCATACTAGAGTTGGTGCTTGCACATAAGCTAATTGTCTCCCTTATGTAGTGAACAGCCATTACAGTACCTTCTGTGGTAATGTGAGGTTTATAAGTTGAATTTCAGACTAGGTTATCCCCATGTGCGATGAGTAGTCATACAAGTAAGGTCTGAGAGTAGTGCTATTACATGAGGTTTACACATTGATTTTCAGACTGATGGGGACAGCTGTTGTAGGCAATGGCCGCTGGTTGATTTATTGACACAGAATAGATCTCACCCATCTGCTGCCATGCTAATAATCAATCAAATATCAGTTTGTATGTTCAAAGGTTATAGAAACATGCCAATTGTTCAGATATGTTTATGTATCTTGTTGATATGAAGTTGTTGTTTTTTGTATTGTTTTACCGTCCTTGCTCGGTTCTTGGTTGAAAAGTTGGGTCCTGCCCAAAGATCTAGAAGATCAGAATAATGCTGTTTTCAAGAGTTTGAATGGGCTTCAGAATTTGACTGGTTTATTAGTTCCCATTTCAAATTTGATTGATACTTTTTTTAGACCCCAACATTTTAACGTTTAATTCTTCTTCAATGCCTTTGTTCTCAAACTTGCAATTTGCAAAAGTTTTTGCAGAAAATTTCAATGGTGTTAAAACTTCTAATAAATTCCATCACAAAATGAAAAGCACAGCATATAATTGTGCAGTCAATTTGAAGATGTGAACATTTGCAAAAATGTCCACTTGTGATAATGATTAGTAATGATTGATTTCCAGCACTAATGTAACATTTTGAAATGGAAATAAAAAACTTTGCATATTTAAATTGACAGGTGTTTTTTTTTCCATTCTATTGGTGCATAATGACAGAATTGTTTTTTCTGCACTTCTGCTTGTTTGAATTGCATAAAAATGCAAAATGCAGAGTGCCATTTTGTTTGAATATGTCCAGATGTTTTTTTTTCTCTTTTCTTTTTTTCAAGAACAATTCCTGCAGCTGTTTTTTTTAAATGGCTCCAAAATTTGAAAAAATAATGCAGCCACATTTTTAAAATCTGTATATTGCCATTGATAATTGAAAAGGCATCTGAAGTAACTGCTAAACTTCTTAAAAAGTCTCAATAAATATCACAATTTCCTGCAGGAGTGGATGTGAGTACATTTATATTTTATTCTGGTAATTATTACCAAGATTGAGTTTGACAGTTTAAGATTTGTCATTGTTTATAGGCAGTGTTTAATCAGGGAAATTTATGTGCAGATTTTATCTGGAATCCTACTTACACATGTCAGCAACAGTTTGGAAAACGATCAAATTATGAGGTGTTTTCGTTAGAATTTTATTTTTTTCTCAATATTTCTTATACATTAGTTTATAAGTTTACATACACTATCATAATTTATTGGGTTTGAATGCTAAAAGGTACAAAAACATTCTATATTTTATTGTCGTCGGTACCTTCGATATTAACCTCTTAGATATACTGTTGCAGCCTGTATAAGTTTCTATGTGCTGAATATAAAACCCAGTAGATATGATCAAGAGTATTATATAGCTCTTCCAGGAATTCATTCTGTTTAAGAACTTCGGAAAAAGTTGTATAAATTTTCAATTGACATGAGCTGCACCACCCTGTTATAAATATTTAAAACTGTTAAACCCATGGAAAGATTACCTATAGTCACATGATCATACGTGGTGGACATGAATTCAAAAATATTAATTAATTGAAGGCGGTCTTAATCCAATTAAGCATCATTTTAATTGAACTACATTCAGGTAATTGTCAGATTTGTTTTGTATTTTGATTGATATTATTGTCTATGACTTGAAGTGCTTTTTTGAGTGGTTAATGCTTTGTAAATTTTATTTCAACAAAGAACAGTTAAACATAAATTCATCTGTTTAGGAACAAAGTGATCACTTAAAGTTTCCTAAGAGAGCTATCTCCACTGGAATATGTGACATGATCATCAAACTTTCTTGTAAGAAAGAAATTTCTGATTTTATGACTTGATTTTCTTATAACCACTTGGAAACTATTGCTAGAGAGCTGTTTAGATAATTGAAAACATTGTTTATCGGCATTTGGCAGTCTTCTACTTTTTGCTACATAATTATTTCGTTATTTTGCTATTTTGAATCCTGGAGTAGTGATCAGCCAATCAGTGAACTGGAATCTATTTACTTCTGAGAGGTTGAGAACAGGCTTATCAGACGTGGATATCGCGTAAAAGTGACAGAGGTGATCACATGATGCATTCCCCATATAATGCCGATCTGGCGTTACAAAATCATTCGACTTTCACTCAGCCAAACCAAACTAGAAAAACACAATGGAAAAATTTGGCAATGCTGAAACCTGTCAAAGTTAGGTATAGATAAATAAGAAATGATCATTACATGTCAAACAAATTATCGTGAAAGAAATTAGATGAATCTATTTCGCTCACACATTTCTTTGTGTTCCTGATTACAGATTATAGGTAGGAGACACTGCCAACAATCTTTGGATCTGAAAGTACATAGTAATGCCATAGACACCTTTCGGTATTAAGACCAATAACTAATTTCAAGATAACTATTTTAGACCTGATGTTAGGTGGTTACTGGCCTCTTACTGGGCGGTAATGCATTATTTCAGTAACAAAAAAGTTTGCAAGTATTAAGAGTTAAGCATTCTGCTGAGATAAACAAGGAAATACGTTTTTTATAACTATTGTATGTACTCAAGCTGTTATTTAAATGAGCCCAATCAGATCCATTAGAACTGTTAATTGGCTGATATCTGAAGTACCTCTCCATAAATACAATTCAAATCATTCACTGTTCTTTAACATCATGTTTGCTGGTGGTATGTTTTCGATTTTCATAACATGCTGCAATCCATTTAAAATTGTTACTTCTCTATGGTGTTTCATAGCCTTAGTGTTGTTATTCTTTGGTATGTGGTTTATTCATCGCCTTGATATTGTCATTGTTTTATCTTCATAGCCTTGGTCTTGTCATTGTTGTCATGCTGTTGTCATAGCCTTGGTGTTGTCATTGTTGGCGTGTGGTGTTGTCATAGCCTTGGTGTTGTCATTGTTGCCATGCTGTTGTCATAGCCTTGGTGTTGTCATGCTGTTGTCATAGCCTTGATGTTGTCATTGTTGGCGTGTGGTGTTGTCATAGCCTTGGTGTTGTAATTGTTGGCGTGTGGTGTTGTCATAGCATTGGTGTTGTCATTGTGGCGTGTGGTGTTGTTATAGCATTGGTGTTGTCATTGTTGACGTGTGGTGTTGTCATAGCATTGGTGTTGTCATTGTTGATGTGTGGTGTTGTCATAGCATTGGTGTTGTCATTGTTGATGTGTGGTGTTGTCATAGCATTGGTGTTGTCATTGTTGGTGTGTGGTGTTGTCATAGCATTGGTGTTGTCATTGTTGATGTGTGGTGTTTTCATAGCCTTGTTGTTGTCATGGTTCTGGTGTGGTGTTTTCATAGCCTTGTTGTTGTCATGGTTCGGGTGTGGTGTTTTCATAGCCTTGTTGTTGTCATGGTTGGGGTGTGGTGTTTTCATAGCCTTGTTGTTGTCATGGTTCTGGTGTGGTGTTTTCATAGCCTTGTTGTTGTCATGGTTCGGGTGTGGTGTTTTCATAGCCTTGTTGTTGTCATGGTTTGGGTGTGGTGTTTTCATAGCCTTGTTGTTGTCATGGTTCGGTTGTGGTGTTTTCATAGCCTTGTTGTTGTCATGGTTCTGGTGTGGTGTTTTCATAGCCTTGTTGTTGTCATGGTTCGGGTTTGGTGTTTTCATAGCCTTGTTGTTGTCATGGTTCGGTTGTGGTGTTTTCATAGCCTTGTTGTTGTCATGGTTCTGGTGTGGTGTTTTCATAGCCTTGTTGTTGTCATGGTTCGGGTTTGGTGTTTTCATAGCCTTGTTGTTGTCATGGTTCTGGTGTGGTGTTTTCATAGCCTTGTTGTTGTCATGGTTCTGGTGTGGTGTTTTCATAGCCTTGTTGTTGTCATGGTTCGGTTGTGGTGTTTTCATAGCCTTGTTTTTGTCATGGTTCTGGTGTGGTGTTTTCATAGCCTTGTTGTTGTCATGGTTCGGTTGTGGTGTTTTCATAGCCTTGTTGTTGTCATGGTTCGCTTGTGGTGTTGTCATAGCCTTGTTGTTGTCATGGTTTGGGTGTGGAGTTGTCATAGCCTTCTTGTTGTCATTGTTGGAATGTAAAATCTTAAATGTTGACCCTTACCTAGTAAAATGTTTCTGGCGGTACATGAAACTTGGTACTTATGTTCACTTTAACATTATTTAAGCATGAAACTTGGTACGGATGTTCACTGTAACATTATTTTAGCATGAAACTTGGTACTAATGTTCACTATAACATTTTAAGCAAGTTTTATTACTTTCAAACAATTGTAGGGTTATCCCTTTGATTGACTGAGAAAAACAGACGAGCATTTGCATCTTTTTGTCACGCTCTTGTTTGTATTCAATGCCTATTGAAATATATTTGGTGGCAAAAATGTTTCGGTTATGGTTTATGCACGTGTGGAGTTGTTTGAAATGGATGGTCACATGATATAAGATGTATTAAATTTTATCTAATTTTTCGAACAGATTGATAGATAAATTCTCAATAAATGAACACGCAGGGCCGTAAAATTGTCAGGCGATTATCTATTTTCAATCAGGCATGTCGTTTACAGCAGTATCATCAGCTTCGAATTCAATGGATCTGTTTGAAACTTCTCATACTGTTTTTATTCATCATCTGTTTATATCAAACAGTTTGGTGATTTTCAGAAATGATCTACAGCGATCGCTATCAATTTGAAATATAAATTATGTTTATGTTAATATTGACTGGAAATCATTAAGTATTGAAGAAATTTAATATTTCCTGTGGCTGATGATGATGCCGCATGATAAACATTCAATAGATAGTTTATTTCGTTCCCTTCTTTTGTTTGGCTTCAGAAATGCTATCGGTTCATCAGTGTTTTAGGTATATTAATTTTCGTATATCATATCCCACTGTGTAAAGGATGGCAGGTTATCGGATAGATTTGTTTACCTAAAATCAAGATTTTATTATATCCGTCTCGAAACACTGCTATTTTTGCTGTCAGTCTGTGTTCTGTTTGTATTGATGTATTAGGGAAGAAATTCAACTTGTCAAATATCAAGCAATTGTCCTTTTTTGACCAAAAAAAGTTTATTTGCATGTGATTTTTTCAATACAGATTTTTAAGTTATTATCAGTTTGTAAAATGATGACAATCTCATTAATAAAATTAAAATTCAGCTTGTCAGAAATATTGAAATAATGTCAATGTCTTGCTGCTGTTGTCATCAGCATCGATATAGTTGTTGATGATGTGAAAACTTAAATGATTGTACATTTGGTACACAAGTGAACAAGAAAATTTTGCGCTTTTATATAGCAAATTCCCATCACACAAGCTGAGATATTTTGCGCCCTGGTCATCACTGAAGAAAAAACACCAGACAGGCGTTGGTATCTGTGGAGCTCTTGTTTTGGTGGAGAAAGCTGAAAGTCAAACATTTTAGATTATTTATAACATAAAAGAAACAGAAAGACTGAAAAAAAGTCCAGATACAGTATTTAGGGCATTGTTGGATAAATTTGCTGATTGACAGTGATCAGTGATTGTATTGTTATCTAGGGCTGTTTGGAGGCTCATCTTTTCAAACAGAGTTGATCAGGTGATTAGCTGAAAGATTTTTACCCAGGTAATTGTTAATCCAGCGCCCTCAAACCTGCTTGGTAATAAAATACTGATGATGATGCGGCCAACTGATGATGGGCTTAGAGAGGGTTTGGAGATTACTTTGAACCCATTGAGTTATCCCATGTAGTTAAAATCATTCTTGGACTGTGCATCTACATCTTGACATCAGCATGATGTTTTCAGACTGTCTTTTAATTTTATTGAGGTGCATGTAAATGTTGTTCAAATTACTTTTATAATGCATGTTTTGTTGGTAGAATTTTGGTAGAACCAGTCCTCCACTTCTGAAATCCTCTGTGAAGTGTCAAACAGAACAGAAACTCAGGCGTTAAGACTCACAGCCAACCCGCTTATGAGCAGGTATAGGCTTTTGAGTTAAACATATTTTTTGTGGTAAAAAGCTATAGCAAAGCAGCACATTCAATCAAGTTTAATGATCTGTCTCAGAGCTGATCAGGCCCGCAGAAGCCTTGTATACATTGGTTCGCAGTCCGGGACCTATCAGTCTCCAATCAAAATAAAGACGCTGGTTCACACGCTGATTTGGTGGCACCATTTTGAGCCTCTGTAAAAAACATGTAGCCGGTTTTTGATTGCCCATCAATGAGGCTAGGTTAGTTTCATTGTTTGAGAATAGTTTTGTCAACTTGTAGTAGAGTGCTGCCGGCAGTATAGACCTGATTGGCACAGGATATTTGTTTGTAGAAGTCACAGCTTTTGTTTTATAAACTAGGAAGTGGATTTATGTCCCACTTGATATCAAGTAAGTGCTTTGATTAAATAATGCAGTGTGTAGCATCACTGTTTAATTATGTGATTTAAGTTTTTTGGACATTTTCCAATGGACGATAATGAAAGTTACATAACTAAACGGAAGAAGAAAAAAATGTTTTTGTATTTTACAACAAATAGAAAAAGCAGCGTAGTGTTGTTTTTAAGTGAAGGATGCATTCTGACATTCACATTCAATAATATATAATGTAATGATAGTTATGAACTTGATGATAATACATATATATGTATTTTCTCTGAAAGGTATTATGTTGACTTTTAGCCATTTGGCAAAGGAAAATGTCATCTCTGAAACAATTTTGTATTATTTATCAGAATAATACTTATTATTACTATTATTATGTATGATTATTTCACCAAAACGTAAAGTATCAATTTCATTTGTTGGTATAATTCTAAAAACTTCATTCGCTTCATGAGGCCCCTGTTCCTGCCAGGCCTTTGGAAGCGATAGACTGGTAAATGTAATTTAAAACCCATCTCGGGGCCTCAAATTTTCCAGTATATATACCAAGAAAATCAGCCACAAATTTGAAATTGGTTTTTGACTGGTTCAATGTTTTTTGTGTCTCAGCAGCGAGGCTTCTAATGAATAACACATGTTGGAAAAACAAGTCAAATATCCTATTAATATATTGTACATTCCTGTATGTGTTTTAAAATGGTTTCAGAGACTGGTTTCTAGATATCTTTTGGAGTTCACAAGGATAGATACTTCATTCAATTAAGGTGAAAATTCTTTTAGCTTTGATTTATAATCAATGGAAATGACTTTGGTTTTCAAAACCTTGCAATTATGCCTTTGCGTTTGTTTGCATGTTTCTAGAATGAGAAAACAATCATGAGTCGGGGTAATAATGATTAGCAATAGATATGTGATCTTAACATTTTATATCAAACTCCAATCACAACAACAACACCAGCAATCGTCATACATTTTACTGATAAGCCTTTTATAACTGTTTTTCACCACTTATTATTAAGTCAAGTGTAGTGATTTATTTTTTGGAGGAATTTCTGCAGGTGTTTATTAAAGTACAGCTATATAAGGTTTAAAGCCTCACTAATTTTACCATTTGCCAAATATTGACAGTCAATAGTATTTTGCATCCTGTACAAGAAAGGTTATCAGTGCTTAATAGCAGGTGGTTGAGCATGTTGGTCAGTTGGAGTTAGGCACTGCAGCATACATCAATTACCTTTTGCAGACTAAAGTAGTCATGGGTAGGTTTTCCTTGTGTTTTCTTATTGGGGGGTTGACAATAGTCATTTTACTTGTCTCTGATTGGTCTTCCATAGTTGACGCCCTATCAGCAATGCAGTCTTTGTCTTTGAACTTTATCCACTGATTGGCATTAAAATAAAACTAATAAATGGTCAGTACTAATGCCTTTTTAACAGTCACCAAATGTTTGCACCAACACCCGAACAAGTGAACAGAGCTCTGACTTTTTACACAAATCTCGGTGACCAACAAAGCATGCATTCTTTGTATGGCAAATGATGCTAGTCTTTTCTGTCCATGTTCGGTGCAGATTTCTATGGCAAATGCCATCTTTTCAGGTTCAAATCTTAAAATTGAAATATGAAAGAGCAACTGTGACTGTGAATTAAAGAAAACTAGTGAATTTGGTGAATTCTGTGGACATCTAAGTCTATTTCAATGATGATTTTACTCTCTGAAATGTTTGGGCATCAATTTTGAAGAGATTGGTCTTTGTTTGATTATGTTATAATCTCGACAGGAAATATGATCAGATGATATATAGAAGGGTGTTTCCGGGATTGCCGGGAAATATATGTTTTATGTCATTTGATCAAATTGATAATTTGTATGAATTTAGTCTTTGTTCAAGATTTATTGGCTTAGACTTCATATGTGAATATTGATTGTATAAATTGTTTAAACATATTACAGCTGTCTATATTTTATACAATTTATACGAGAATTAAAAAAGTAAATAACCACTGTTCCATTTTATTCCTGAAATATACTGCATCCACAACCTAGGTTATTGACATTATATACAAGTGCTTTGCAAATGTGTTTAATTTCAAACACAAGGGTAGTGGATGACGTAACTGATTTGTACCATGTTGTCAAGAACAACATTCAATAACTAGCCTGTGTTTGATAGTTATTGAACAGTCATCTTCTCCCACTCATTACTGTTCCAATATAGTAGCTGTAGTCTATAAACAAAACACGTTCAAACATGGTACAATGGTAACGGAGTATCTGTTCTTGTACATGTAGCTACACATATATGTAACTGTTCCAATGGACTTTAAAAGGTTTTCATAAAATTTATTTTTACCTCTCACTGATGCATTAATCACTGTCTTAATGTTGTCATACATGACAATTTATTCCTGTACAATGTATACATCTGTAGCGCATCAAGAGGACAGTGCACCAGCATAGGCCATTTTTAGGCTCCCCGTTTTCTGTAAGATAAACTGTTGATGAATTGTCAATTATGCCTTTTTGTTTTCAGTAGCAGCCTGATTGCCATCCCCATAGTCATTGCTATCTTCATTGTCATTGCTATCCCAGTCGTCATTGCAATCTCTGTTGTTATTGCCATCTCCTGTGTCATGACCATCTCCATGGTTATTGCCATCTCCATTGTTATTGCCATCTCCATCATCATTGTCATCTCCGCCGTCATTGCCGTCTTGGTTGTCATTGCCATCCCCACAGTCATTGCCATCTCCATTGTCATTGCCATCGCCATTGCCATCTCTATAGTCATTGCCATCTCCATCGTCATTGCCATCTTCATGGTCACTGCCATCTCTATATTCATTGCCATCTCCATCTTTATTGCCATCTTCATCATCACTGCCATCTTCGTTGTCATTGTCATCTCCGTTGTCATTGCCATCCCCGTTGTCATTGCCATCTTCATTATCATGGCCATCTTTATGGTCATTGACATCACTGTTGTAATTGCCATCTCCAATGTCATTGCCATCTCCATTGTCATAATATGACATTGCCATCTCTATACTCCATTGTCATAATATGACATTGCCATCTCTATAGTCATTGCCATCTCTATAGTCATTGCCATCTCCATCGTCATTGCCATCTCGCTATAGTCATTACTATCCACATTATCATGGCCATCCGCCATAGTGCGTCATCACCCGATCTTCATTGTGGTGAAAAAATGAGAGGAAAACATTCAAGATGATTTTGAACTTGGTTAAATCATGTTCACAATGACAATTTACAACTTAAAACAACAACAGGTGAGTGTCGAACCCAAAAGTTCTTGATCATGCCCCCATCGTAATGATACAGAGTCTGGACTTGCAAATGATTGTATATATAAGTATTAAATAAATAGAGAAAGACATAATGGTGGATATTAACTAATTTAATTGTGTATTAGTTGATTGAACACTGAGTGTGATTTGTACCTTTGGAATCTCATTTGGCAGTGGGATGGAGTATATTCACCAGTGGAATGTCCACAGTATTAATCATCTTAATAATTCCGGGATTTACTGATTGCAAAACTTATCTTCTCGGTATTTTTACCAAAGGTAATTAGATATTTGATGTTTAACTAATGTGGATCTTGAATTGGCAAAATTCTGAAGAAATCATTAGGCAGTGATCTAAAATTCATCATTGTAATATTGATATCTTGTGTTCCTCAATTTCTTTCATCTATTGCAATAAACAAGACCTTAATCATTGGAATTATCTCTGCAATTTTGGCAAAAGAAAATATCGCTGGAAAACAAAGCCCAGTGATTCATTTCCAATATCCTTTTTTTAGTAATAATTCTCCTGCCGGTATTTACCTGATAACTTCGTTAACATTGTTTTCCACGAAATATAAAAATCACCGCTTGATTTGCTTGATAAGTATGATTGCCAGGAATAATCTTTAGGGAAACAATTGCCAATATGATACATTTGAAGTTGAGTTACAGATAATCAGCCTCAAACGAAAATTGAACATGAATTTAGCCTGTTGAGTCCGAGTTAAAGAAAATAATTGAGAATGAAGAAGTTGCTTGCCACAATTTATATCATAGGATTGGCAGATAGTATTAATAGCACAAACAGTTCAAACTGATCATTGTCCACATGGCCATCTCCTCTTTAAATTTCATGTCTTAGCTTCTTTGACTCTCCTTTGAAACTCAACTGTGGGTGGGAGTGGTCTAGTGGTATAGGTGTCCGGCTCTCACCCAAGAAGTCGTGGGTTCGATCCCAACTAGGGGTACTTCTTTCATGGCCTCTCAAAAAGGACACAGTTATGGTTTCTGCCCAGGAAATGGACTTGATAGTGATTCTATCAGCTTTCGTCACAATCAGGCTAAAAGAAATGAGTATAACTCAACTCATTCTGACAGTTTTGGTCATGCTGGTTACAAATTGGGTGTACGCCTATGGTCAGTAAATACACCTTTTACAAAGTGAAATAATAGAATATTTTGTTCACAGCTAGTTCACAGTATGAGAAACATTGTAGTGGGAGGAAGGGTTAAAGTCCTTGGTTGACTTCAAAGGTTCTCCAGGTTGGAATTATGGCCATTTTTCCACTTAAATCAAGGTAGACAAATTGAGTGATGACATAATAGAGAAACAGTTACATAATCTGGTGAGGGTTTAAATGACAATTAAGTTGAAATCATTGGAACAACTGGTGGAGAGATAGCAGTAATTCAACAAGTGCCAAACAAAATCAGGTTTCCTATTTACTGGAGATGTTGGTGATATGGCTACACTGATTGTAACAAATAGTAGACATTTCTGTATATCTAGAGTCATAATTACTATTGACTATTACATGATATTACACCCAAGTGAAAAGAGAGATAAATATCTCCGAGAAGAAAACCTCTTTGTTTTATATTTTCTCTTATTCGTTTTATATTTTTATCACTGATCGAGTATTTCAAGCTGTCAGGCATTGACAAGACCAAGTTGAAAAAAAATCCGGTGATTTTCCATTACCCCTGGAAATTCTATTTGTCTTTCTGTTCAACTTAATTTTGTTCTTGTGCTGAAGTTATAATGGAAATTATTCTGTAGTAGAATTTTGATAAGTACTTAGCAATTTCAAAATCAGCTTACACAACTCTTTTTTAGTTCAAACCTGAGTAACAAACCTTATACTGTCTTTTTGCAGGATGTTGGGAAAGGCGTACGAAAAAAACACAATTAATCATCTTTTTGTCCTTAAATCTTTACAAACCCATACTTGTCTATTTTCAGGACATCAGGAAAATTGTAGCACCATTGCTGAAGAGTTTCCAAGGGGAGATAGACGCTCTATCAAAGAGAAGCAAGGCTGCAGAGGCCTCGTTCTTGTCTGTATACAAGAAACTTATTGACTTGCCAGGTTGGTGCTTTGCATTGTGTGCCATATGCACTTTAAAAAGCTGTTCTTTTAATAGCTTTTTAATTTCTTAAAATGTATACATATTATGGGTATGATGTAAAAACTCTGTGTCAGTAGGATTTTTTTTATAAATTTTTAGGTATTTTCTACAATCTTTGAATCAAGATTTTACATATTTGTGCCACAGCTAGAATGTTTTTTTCAATACATTGTAAACAGCCTATGCTATGGGTGCCTGAAAATGATGTGAACAGTCAATAAAAGGCTAATGTGATAGTGTTTGCATCAATTTGCACCTTTTTCTGTGGGAAACAGCATGGTGCCAGCCCTTTAAGCTGCCAGGCCAGTTTTGTACGGACTGTTAATGCGTGGTGACACTATAGAACGGCCAGTATGGGTGTTGACTAACCTTTGTTGTTGATTGGTAGGGACTCAATGGGTACCACTAGTAATCAATAATCAAACCAACTTTGTCAGCTTTTATTTGACATCTTTATAGGCTCTTGGACTTGAAATAACTTCCAAAATGCAAATTTTTAGGAATAATTGGGAATGTTTTTTAAAGTAAATTTCATATATATTATAAAAATTGAATGAAAATCGTAGTTTAGCATTTTGATAATAACAGTTGGAAGTATTCAGATGAAATCTTTTAAATGTCATCATCCTTTTTTTCATGCTGGAAAACAATGGCTCTCTCCAAATAGTGGGGATCAATACTAGCAATTCTTAGACCTATGAATTGTCATGGAAACTCGGTGGTGTAATATAATCAATATTTCATTTGTCAATATATTGAATCCAGCTAGCCATCAATTTGTGGATTGCAATATTTACTTTATTGACCGCCATTTGGCATTGATAGAGACAAAATTCATCATAATATCAATTGTATTGGAAACCTATATATGATCTAACAATACTCTGTTTTGCTGGTAGTGATCTCTAATATTTTATGGATTATAGAAAACAAAAGGTAATTTAATGTTCGTTCCTAAAAAAATAATAAAAATTAATAAATTATTAATTAAATCAGACAGATTGTTGCCTCACTTCGGGTATATGAAAAATGTTTTTGAATGAATTATTATAATTTTAAAATAAAATTGTAATGAATTAATCTTTTAATCTAATTTTTCGAAAAAAGAAATTACATTGCACGTTTTACTAGTAAATAGCAATTAAAAAAAGTGTGGATCCATAATGAAAGATGTTTCCTTAGCAGTCGTTAACATTTGAATAATCAAATAAAATTAACAAAAGTCATTAACATGTTTCAGATCCGGTTCCTGTCCTAGAGTATGGCCTGCAGCTTCAGAAAAAGGCTCACAGAGTCCAGGACCTGGAAATAGAAAACAAACAGCTCCGAGAGACGCTTGATGAATACAACCACGAGTTCGCTGAGGTGAAAAACCAAGGTAAGATTGTAGATGAACATATCAATCATGTTGCTGCGGTAATGTAAAGTGATCGAAGTTCAGGACCTGGTAAAAAAAGGATACATAAGATGGTAGGTAACTGCTGATTTTCCTGTCAGGAAAGGTAAGTTGTTGCAAGATAAAAACATCTATATATGAGGTTAAGGCAAGAAGGTACCAAAACTGTGTTTGTTTTAACATGTCTTAGTACCTTCTTCCATTAACCCCACAAATGCATTTAGTGTGGTCAGAAACCAAGTACGGACAAGAAACAATCAACAGCAATGACCAACTGGCAATGAATATAACAAATATAGAAAACACTGTCTTAGTGATGTGTGCAGGTAGTTCAAAGATGCTTGCAAAACAGGACCAGGGTTTGGTTATGCTGGGAATGATGGTAGTGCATTTGTAGATGAATACATCATAGATTAGACAGTCAACAGACATGTGAATTAATGTACAGCCTATCCGAATTGCCTAGGCCTTGCTCAGAATCATTTTGGTGATACTGTTGATTGCATTTCTGATTTTGCAAAGGTTTAATCCAATTGGAAATGACCAACCAGTTGCCTAGAGCCTATATCTTCTGTGAGGAAATTCAGATTGTATCTGACATTTGAGATTTCAGTTATTACCTGCATGAGATGGAAACAAAATAGTGGAGCAATCTTTAACAAACTTATTCTTTCCTTTTGAAGTGAGGTTTTTATGCCCTGAGTTGGGCAGTATTTTCAGTTAGTATAAACCATTGGCAATCGAATAGCTATAGAATAGGCCACAATTACATAGTAGTGTGTTTGGCATTTCTCAACTTACAGTAATACCGGTGACACAGAAGTTTTTGAGCTTCTCTGTATAATCTCATGTATCCTTTAATACTGGATAGATAGTCATAACTTGGCACCAGTAGTTTGAAACAAGTGTCTACAGACAGCATCAGCATTGTCAACAGGCATCATTGTAGGATCTTTATTCCTTTATATGTACTAAACAGCTGATTTTTCAGCAGATTAATATTGCCAGTCATTAGCAAAAACCTTGCGGAAAAGGGATATAGGCTTATTTTCCAATCAAATGTGTCATGCATCATAATTATAGTAATCATAAAACAGAAACGATTTTGGTTGGCATTTTCCAGAAAATTTATATTGTAATATTAGCCATTGATTTCGGCTCTTTAAATTGAGATCAGTGTATTTGACATTTGGACCAATGGCTTTTATTAGAGGAACTGGGCCATTTGGCTTCCTGATTGTTATTGTCTGAGTATTAAATATGACATTTGATGATTTTCACAACCGGCACAATTTACTGATCAACCCCCGGCCATTACTTGTAAAGTTCAGATATTGCTAGCTATTGCCAATAGATTGATATGTTTGACATTTTGGGGAGGTAAATCATGAAAAAACCCAGCCATATTGTTAGTAAATACTGTATGGCTGTGAGTGGGAATGGTGAGAAAATGAAATATAAATGTTAAAATCAGATATGTTGGAGACTAAGGAGACTTATTGGAGACTGAATGTAAGGCACTTGTTTGTTACTTGTTTTAATGCTTAAATACAAAATGCAATTTTGGGGTTCCTTTTAGGGAATAGTGGACTTGAATACATTAAATATGTAAGTACATAGTAATGTTATTAGAGTAAAACAGAATAATAATAATAATAATAAAAAATATTGCGCAAAAGAAAGAATAAACACTGGGACTGTTGTACATCTGTTGCACATTAAGAAGTTCTTTTCAATTTGCAAATTTGATAAATGAGTCTATCCTTTTTAGAAATAAATCATTCTAAATAGAAGGAAAAGTGAGTTTTTAGTGAAAATAACTTTATATTGTGTGAATTCAGGGATGCTAAGTTGTCTTGACAACATGTCACTTTAGAATAATCACTGTGACGTGCATTAAGAGAATTATTTAAATGAATTCAAATTTTAGAAGTACCCTTTGATATTTCATTTTTTTCAAATGCTCAATAGTTTGTGTATACGCACAGAAGTTTTTAGCATTGTAAAAATGTGGAACTCGAGGGCTTCGCAGCCTTGCTATTGATTTACTTACATTGTGAAGTTACATAAGAATGCAAAAATATCAATGAATGATTTTATTAAAGACATTGCTCTTACAGTGGAGAAGGGGAGACAACTCTTATTGCAAGAAATTCCTTAAAAACCTGGTAGTTGTTTTCTTTATTTGGTACTTACAAAATTATGAAGAATTATTTCATTGCATTATATTTAAGTATGTATATTTCAGGAATGAATTGCATGATTGATGTCATTATCCGGATATAAACGCAGTTGGGCTGGTTAAAATGTGTAGAGTCAAAATACTTTAACGAGCCAAACTGCGTTCATATCTCTGATAATGACATCATTCAAATCAACATCAACGCCATTTATTACTTATATTTACACCAAAAATTAATTATTTCTTTCCAGAATTGTTGAAGAAATACTTAATTTCATTTAAGAAAACCTTACAGTAATTCTTTTTCACCTATTCTGTTAATAGAATGACCCGATAGTAACCAGAAACAGTTTATCATCTGTCGTTATTATAATTCAGGAAAAATTTAATCACTTCATATTTGATACGTCTAATCACTTTTTAATGTAAAATTGAAAGTCTAATGACAAAAATACGTGTAACAAATCATAAATTAACACTTTTCAACATGTTGATTTAAGTTTTTTGTGGCCTGCTGACACAATACAAACAAACAAACAATTACAACATAAACAATTTTTGATTGATATTAGTATGCAATACTTTGCGATCCAAACACATCCAAAGATGTTGCCTTCATCAGAAATGTTTGCAATAGCTGAAAGGTTCATGTAATGAATGGAAATTGAAGTGTAATTTATATTTGAAGTATTTGTGCTTAAGTATATGTGCATAAGTTCTAACCGTAAATGGTTTTTTAAGTGCAAGTTTTGTGAAAAGAAAAAATTGTCAAATAGTCTTCTTGGGAAAAGAAAAGCCTTCCATAGCCCGAGGATTTGGGATATCTATCAACTATTGAATAATCGGCAACATTTTGTTCTGTTCAAAAGCTCACAGCTGATATTGATGAAGTTCAGGATCAATGTATCGCCCTCTGAGGTATGAGGAAGCATATTTTCTCCATTACCGGAGGGGCGATTTTCATCCCCGCTTCTTTGCTAGACTGTCACCTATTCCATCATGATTTAAAATTGAGATTTTCGGGGGTAAACAATAAGCAGGATCTTGATGTTGAATAATTGGAGAGAAAATTGGGATGATCGATTATTGGTTCATCTGTCTCACAGACTCTGGATCATCTATTGTACTGGCCAAAATTTATTAAAAACTTTCTCAAGTATTGCAATTCGTTAATTCTGAGGTCTTTGCAATGTTTTATTTATGCCATTTCAGATTATTATCAAAGTTTTTCATTATTTTTTTTTTATGCATTGTTCCATCAACACTGCATGCAGCTAACATTATGTCTGTTTCCTGGAAATTTTGACGCATCATTATACCAGAAATTGTCATTAAATAAATCTCAGTCACTGAGAAATACCATGTAAATCAGCATCTCTTCACATCTCTTTCATGAAAGTAAAAATGCAACAAAAGGATTCCTAGTGTAAGATTTTAACCAGTTGAAACTTAGTGACATTAATGTTATATGGTGGATGAGCAGGGGAACGAGGACATTGTTACGTAATTACCGATCATTTAGAATCAGCATGCTTTAGACAATGCTCCCTCGAGATTATTTCTCCTATTGATTTGGCTCTTTAAAATAACTGTATTTGGATTTTCCATCACTTGATTCTGCAAGTAATCGTTGGCTGATTTTTTTGGTTTCTCAAAGTATGTGATCCTAAATGTTATGTTGTTGTTATGTATTCTGTATGTCCGTCATAGAGATTGGTCATTTAACCATAATATATTCAAAGTAAGATGGTTTAAAAAAATGGATTTAGTTAAGATCATATTAGGTTCTTTTAACCTGACTTATGATGAAAGATGATAGCTTAAAGGGAAAGATTCACACTTAATTCAGTTTTCTTTCTAGCCATTATTTTCATGTGATGTTGCTTAAATACAGAATTGAATCAAAAGGGAGATAACTTAGTTTTACAGCTCTTTGATATGTGAAAAGAGCAGTCGATAGCCACATTTCTCCTTTAAAAATGTCCTTCAAATTTTATGTGAATATCAGGTTTCTGATACTTTGAATTTGAAATTATTTTAGATTTCAGTGAATATTGATGTTACTAATAGGAGTAAAAGACATAAGTATTTCTAGTAATTACTGTGCTTTTGCCGTCCTAGCTTTATGACAAGTTTTATTCTTATATTTCTTGGAAATAATCAGTGAAATGACACTCCGTCTGTGATTCGACTTCTATTCCCACCCATGTATGTTCAAATCAATAAATGCGGGTTAGCAGGTTTTTGCCGCGCTATATGGAAATGATTAGTATATTTACAAATATCTATATCCAAGCATATTGTACATTGATTTTCATCCCCATTTTATATATTGATGTAGAAATTAATAACGGAACAGATGTAGGTATTGTTGTTTTGAGTGGTCGCTGCTTAAACCTATTGCTGATATGATAAGGGAAACCAGGGGAAGTATTAATTGTGAGGACGCTGTTACGTCTTTTATACTATGTATGTTTTTAGTGAGCATTTTACATTTAAAAAATACTATTTTAGGTGATTAATATATATCATATTTTATTACGAAAGATAATATGACTGAACTTAAAAGTCAGATTTTTTTCTCCATAAATTGTATGAATATTATTAAAAATGGCTTGTTTTATGACAATGAAACATATGCAATGAATGTTTTTATTAATATTGATAAATTATTTCTTTTTCCAGAGGTGACAATCAAGCAGCTGAGAGACAGGTTAAAAGAAGGAGAAGATAGAATAGAGGCTGTTGCTGAGGTATGATAACCCGGTGATGGTGGTGCTGATGTTGATAGTAAGGTGTTGTTGATGATGATGATGATGATGATAATGATGGTGAAAGTTGTTATGATGATTTCTATGATGCTGTTGTGAATAATTTTGATTTAAATGATGCTGTGGTGTTTTAAATAATTGAGGGGATATTGATTATATTCTACTTCTTCCGATGATGATGGGGTATTGTTGGTGGTGGTGGTGATTAAGCTGCTACTGATGATGGTGATGATGATGATGATGATGATGATGATGATGATGATGATGATGATGATGATGATGGGGTTTTGTTGGTGGTGATGAAGCTGCTGCTGCTGATGATGATGATGATGAAGACATCAAGGGAGAAGAACAATAGCAATATTGTCACAGTGATAGTGATGATGATCTGATCCAGCACTTACTTGTTGCATTATGTCAAATTTGTAACATGAGCGCATGAAGTGTTTGATAAATAATCATTTAATTACAGCAATTGTAATGAGGCTGCTGGGCATGTTGCGTTTGTGTCTGCAGTTTTAAAAGACCATATTGTGACATGATTTGGCCGCACACAAAGTGATTCAGTTAGACAACATGCAGTACGCCTTTTGGCAAGCCAAAGTGGCTTTACCCACCTAGGTGTTTGATCTGAAAATTAATAGTCCCCAAAGTTCACTGCAGGCATTTTCGTGTAAAACCAACAAACTGATTGTGTTTGGTTATTAATTCGCCTTTTGTTAATTGCCCGCACATTTAACAGTTACAAATTGATTTGTTTGTTTCCCTCAGGTGAAAAAATGACACCTTGAAAAATGATGGAACAGTGTGAGTTGAACATACATGGCAAATGGTGAATGTGTCCCGTCAATGATGTTAGCCACTTTGCATAACATAACTAAATGAAGTCCTTAGAATGGTCTGCTGTTTCATACAATTATAATTGATATCTAATTCCAGTATTTCTTCATTTGTAATTTTTACTGCTGTCAAGTTATTAAAAGTAAAATCAAAAACAAAGCTGAAGGTTATATAAATGGACTTTTGAGAAATCTGATCTGTTAATTTATTTGTTTAATCAAATATCTGTTTTTTAGTAAAACATTAAACATTAATTATTTAATGGGTAAATTTGCAAAAACTGTCTTCGTAAAGAAACTATACAAAACATTATCTGTATAGATACTTCAGCAATATAAAAATAGTTCAGTAAAATCATTTAACTTCATGAAGTAGCAAGGTAATTTAAGTGAGTTTTGCGTTAATTGGTTTGAACACTCTCTGCTCATTTGTCAAACGCCAGATCTCGAGCGAGGCAGACAACAAGAACGATGACAGTGAATTACATCTCTATAGTGTTAAAAGTTTGATACTTCCGAACATATAACGAACAAACGAACGGTTGCCCGGTCATGCATCACTGATTAATTTCTGTACCAGTCGACAAATCAGATGTGTGTATGTTCGGGAGGGGAGGGATTTCCAATCAATTCGTCCCCGTGACATTGATGAGACAAGTCAATGACAGCCTCAATTGTTTCTTCACGATCTTTATTTAATACTTGTATCTTACCTTAAGATCTATAACTGGCATTAACAGTTACGCAGGCATTTAGTTTTTGTAAGAAGAACAACAATGCTTCTTTGAAGAATCTGTAATATGAATAATATTTCCGTGATTATGAAAAAAAATCAATAATTTTGTGATGTAAAATATATTTCCCCAGCAAAGGCATACAATTTGATAAGTTGTTTACATCTCGAGTGATTGATCATACGGATCTGTGGTCAAATATAATTAGAATTATGATCATGTAAAATTCATATGAGAAAAAAAATGAGTTAAATATTTTAGGCTCGGACTAAGGAGAAGGAACGGGAGCTCCAGAAACTGTTTGCGGAGAAGGAACGCCAACTTCAAGAAACACAGATAACAGTCTCGAAAAAACTCGGAGAGGCTGAACAGAGAGTTGCAGCATTAACTAACAGTATGTATTGCGCAAACTTTTTTTTTTGTGCTTAAGATTAATGGCCTATAGTATGTATCATAGAATTATTTAGTATTGTGGCTGTAGACTAAATTTCTAAAACTGATTGAGACATGGGTGGTTGGTGCATATGATTTACAGGCCAAAGTACCTACATCATGTATTTAAGAATTATATATGATAACTGTACATTATTTTACGGTCTGAATTTAAAAGTATCATTCTATTTTCTGAAGTAGATTGAAGCTGGTTTCTTTGCTGAGCATGAGTTATAGAGCAAAGTTAAAAGTTGAAAAGTGATGATATGATATAATTATAACACCATTCTGTTGTGAAAAACATAAATATCTGTTGTGGTAAAAATATACTAATCAATAAACTATCATGAACTCTTGTTTCAACTGACATACTTTGTAAGATTCAAGCATGTTTTAACATTGTTTTTGTAACCAATTAGAACACTTGCCATGTTGTAATAACTCGTTCTTGGTTCTTTGTTTATGATTTAGAATGTTTGTATTATAATGTATTGTATAGTTGTATTGTTAGTTTGATAATATGATTATTGTGTTTCATGATTACGTGTAGGATCTGATTTTTTTTCAGTTCAAACTGTTAATTAATGAAAGTATTTTTTACTTTTAATTCAAGTTCTTTAGAAAGGATTATATGTTTTAAGTATATTATGAAATTATATAGCATATTTTATTGAACTTGGTAGTTAAAGTTTAATGGTTTATTAAAATCTTGTCAATATATACAACATATATACATTTTATGATAAAATAGCAATAAAATGTATTGCCACTCAAAGTACGAGTTATAGGAAGCCATAGTGACCACACCATTACAACAAACGCATGATATACATACAACATGGAGTGATATATTTAAATTGTAATAACAAAATATGTATATAAACAAAGAAAGAAACTAGAAATTAATGCTAATCTTGGTAATAAAATCAATTAGAAGAAACAAATTTGCATATATTGAAAATAATTTGCACTATCAAACATAATTAAGAAATGGAAGAAAAGGATCGATTACTGCTGCGGTCAGATTGGAGATGAACTGATTAGCACTTATTTCTAGATTTACGTAAAAAAGAATTAAATTAAATTCAATCAGTCAAAGAAATTTGTTTTAATTATCTAGTAAGGATTTGGTAAAAAAGTTATTATTATCTTATTGTACGAGCTTGGAGCTGACACATGAAGGTGTGTGTTAATGAGTTAGGTATCAATTCAAAACTAAGTAGGTTTTAATCATGGTTAACCAAGCTACAATAATTACTCATTGGGATTATAATGTAGCATGCATTTTTTTTTGTAAATATGAAATAGTTCAGATTTGTCATCCCCCAACTTTCATTTCTTGGAAAGAATTCACCTATATCAGGTGAACTGTTAAACAAACATTAGTAATCAAATAATCAAGATCAAATTTGTCAGATTGGACATTGTACAACACTATTTTGTTACAGACTAATTGATTTTTCAACAGCAGACAAAGATGACAGCCCCAATCCAAATATTATGATTGAACAATCAGTTAGAAGTGTGAGCCTTCAATATCGGTTGACTTTAAGGGCCTAGGGGTCCAAGGGGTCCGAGGGTCCAGTGTATGGTTTGACAGGCTGCTTGCTGTCAGTGATTTGTGGCCACACCAGCAATTGACCACTGCACTTAATGCACTTGTTGCTCTGAACTGCGTACTTGCAAGAAATTAAAAGACATGTTCCATTATAATAAGTCAGGAGTAATTTACAGTATGCATTTATTCAGCTCCAATAACTAAGTTTTTCCTTGTTTCTCTTTGTTTCATGTTTTAATAATCAATCACATATTTGTAATAGTTTGTTAATGAGGCAGTTTTGAGTTACCTTCATGTCTATCAGTCCACAGTTTACAAACTATAGGTCCCCCCAACAGCAGTTTTCAGCCTCTTTTTGGTGATAAAGGTGATGGATTTGGCCATCAATCCAAGTCCTGCAACTGACTGACAGTCCCCTCATCTGTGTCCAGTGGTCAAAGGTCAACACTGGACCACACAGCCAGAGACTCACCTTAAAAGAGGGCAAAACATTCCCTGTTTTTTTTTAAGAAAAAAATTAGATCCTTCACTATGACTGAATGCTTATTTTGATGGATATTTTATTGTAATATTATTTTTTTAAAACATTGCAATTAACCTGGGTCTTTTGAAAATTAAAGCAAGTGATACTAGTATATTGGAAATTAGTGCTATGTACCTATTATCATAAATGTTCATCTGATCTTTATGCTTGTTTTTTTGCCGTTACGTCAACCAAGTAGTGCTTCAATTAAGCTTGTATGATTTAAGATTTTGTCTTAAAATACAAGTAATCAAAACATTGGCAATATGCCTGAAGGGTTACATATTTTTCATAACTATTAGGGTCACACTTTGGTTATAATTAAACGACCAATAACTGTCAAATAGAATCAAATTTGGACGTCCCTGAGCGTACAGAGTCATTTGTTTCCCTAAGTGGGGATTGTCATCCGGTGTACGGAATATCACCCCACCTAGCCTTACGGTCAAATTCATCCTTTGCTGGATCATTTACCGACTTCAATTTTTGTGATTTGACCACTTTCGTTTAATGTTGATGGCATTTGATGACAAATGGCACATGTCGTTCAGCAACGTTAATTGTTATTTATAGACAGTACCATTTATCCATGCTCTTAATTGTTTTACCTTTGTGGATATCTAATTACTAAGAAATATTTGTTTTGTTCTGATCATTAATTTTCATGGTGAATTATCTATACTGTCATGTTTGATACAAATTTTATTTTTCCAAAAAAAACACATACTTTATAATGGTTGTTTTTGTTTGCGCAGCTTAAAAAAAACACACACAAAATTATAAATATGTTTATTTGTAATGATTAAGCTTATTTTTATAAGTTTGATATATGCATTAAGTTGTTTGATAAATGGCAATATCTGCAATTTCTATAATCCATTATGAGACATATTTTCGATTAACAAAAACATATTTTGCATATTATTTTCTTTGAAATAACTGATCGATCTTTTCAAAAATCGTTAATTTACATATAATTGCAATCATATTTTTCAACTATGATATTTTGCAATCATTTATTTTACTGAGTTTTTTTGTGTATCCTCTGTTTGTACTTAATTTAAATGTGAAACAAAAACTGGATAATTAGTACTATTTTGATAAATATAATAAAGCCTCATAAAGGTTGATGAATTGATAACAATGGGCAAGCCTATCGTAATCATAGAGTGTAACATATTATTAAAGTTAATTTTCATATTTGTATTCAGATCGGCAACTTCGATCAATAATTATTACAGTGAACAACGATGATATATTTTACCTGTTGGTGTAAGTGTATTTTTTATGGATAGAATACATGTAAGATTTGCACAGCATCTGAAATTAATGATTTTATAGTCGATTTCCGTTTGCTGCAAACAATAGAGAATCAATTCTAGAATTCTTGATGACATGGCCGCCAGATCATCTGAATTTTTATTTGAACGGTACGATTTTAGTCAACCATTATTTGGAAGTTTATCACCATGATTATTGTCTCGTTCATGAGACTCAAAATATAAGGACATACCTGCCCGAATAGATATAATCATAATTAAGCTTCACAAATTATTCATAATTTTCAATTTTTTAATGTGTATTTAAATGTTGAAAAAATTTATGTCAATTGTTTTTGTTTCCTCCTTACATGACGTTGATATTTAAAACAAGCAATTAATCGTCAATTACCAATATATTTGTCGATTTTGGATTGGTAGTAATAGATTTTTGACGGAGTAGATTTTGAATTTGTAATATTGTTATGACATGCTTTCGTCAATCATTTGACGGCAGAGCATGGGAGTCTCCTGTACTAAAGTATCCTTAAAAATTGTCTTAAATATTCACATACATTTGGCTTTCATTTTTTTGGAAGAATTCTGGTATCTAAGTTTTAAAAAAGGCACTAGCTTTGCTTATATTTTGTAAAATATTCTGTTATTTAGAATTGTAGACTCATTCAGTCTATGTTTCGTAATTTGGACTTTTTGTCAGAAAAGACACAATTTATGTTTGCTTTCACTTAAAATAAATTGAATCAAAATAATTTGGATAAATTGTCATTTTTTGTATAAAATAGTGTATTGTAAAATCTGTTAGATACACTTGTCACTTTGGGTGACATTTGAAAAGTAGGTTTGAGGGGTTTATGCGTAAAGAAATTTATTCTGCATCTATTATTAATAGTGTGTCGACTCAACAATGTTAGTTTGGAACAATCGAGGAATTAAGAAATGCATAATTAACGTCAAGGAATGAATATTTTTATATAATAACCATCTGATGGCTTGTGATAATTAATTGTTCACGAGACTTGATTGTTGTTAGTCTGATTTTATTCTTATGACATTTTCATTAATTTCCCAAAATTTTGCAAAATATTGTTCAAGTTTTCGACATTGATACTGTCAAATAAATGTATTCAAGAGAGGAACGGTGTCATTTTTACGCATATTCATATGATTTTAATGTAAAAAGTAGTATTTTTTTATCCATATGTGATATTTTACGACCAATAAGCAAGTTAAGTCCAGCTGTTGGCATTATATCATTTGGAAACTGTGACATATATAATTAATTATACACCTAGTTATTGTTCTGTACCCATTTAAAAAAAATATTAAGATTATTAATAATAAATATATTTAGATTTTACAGTTTTGTGGAAAGTGTCCAAAGAAATTTAATGAGGGAAACCATCACCCATTAAATAATATGCATGAACCTGTTTATTCAAATATCTACAGAACGCTAACTTGTCAGTGTGGTGTAAAAAAACAAAACTACTTAAACCAGATGCAATTTTAAAGTTTGAACTATAAATATAATCTTCACCTTATGTTTAGCTTTGATAAGGTTTTGTGTGTTGTTTTATATTCCTTGCCTCTTTAATGATAATATTTTATGTGCAGTTGTACTCAGTTCAGAAACTTATTATAGGAATTTAAGTTGATGTGGACCACGTCTGCCTGTCCAGTGTTCACAATGTGTCAATATGTTGTCATTTTCTATCTCTTGACGGCAAGAATGTATTCTTTTTATTTCAGCCCTTGAGAATGTCCAGTCAGAACTGTTCGAAGTCAAAGCCAAGTATGACGAAGCAACTTCAGCCAAGTGAGTTGTACCCCTTTGTAATGCCCTCTGCACATTTGTAGCGGGTCTGTTTCATGAACTAAAGAAGTAGATGTAATTTCATAGCCAAGTGTCATCTTTGGCATTGTGGTTGTGCAGGCTTTTAAACCATAGCCTTATCTCAAAAATCATTCAAGAATCTTTTTTGATTCACATTATTAAATTTTTTTATCTACCAATGCATTATTTTTCATATCTCATGTCAGAAAGCGTTACTGTGACTATTGACTACAGATTCTAATTTGTGTCTCAAATACTGTTTTAAATATTTAAAATAATCAGTTGCCATGCAAAAGGTAAATTGAGAAACAGCTACAGTATATGATAAAGTCAGCAAATGGGTTTTGCTGTTTATTGATAAACTTAACCGTTCTAATTTCACTGTCTGTATCTATATATTATTGATTTGCATCCGTTACCATGGTAAATGATAAATCGAAATAACCGAGTGTATGGTGTTGAATTTTTTAGAGACAGAAAGTAGGCAAGTATTGCTAATATTGATTTTGTGAGTTGCCATGGTTATCGATAAAATTGAGAAAGCTATAGATTCGCCATTTACATGTATCTTAAACATGATATTGGCGTAGATAAGGCTGATTTTCTATCTGCAAAATCAATAGAGTTTGTGGGGTCTGCTGTCACCAGATGCCACCAAGATTATGTTCTCTGCGGCAAAGACAATGCCCTAAGTCACTTGCAGATACAATCAATATACCAGTTTTACAGTTTTAAGGGGGGATACAATTCTTTGCTTATAGATTGGTATTGAACCCTAATTGATGTTTTGTCGCAAGCACAAAGCCTGTTCCAATGGATTTCCATCCAAATATTGCGCCATCCTTTGCAGAACTGATGATCACATTTAACTGCTATTTCTATCAATATTGTTCCATAATGGCCTCAATGAAAATTGATCAGGCTATTGAATGGTGGCTTAGAATCAAATCAATAAATTTGGGACAGCAATTGAAAGCTCTTGGGGGATATAAAATTGTCTGTACAATTGATTAGCTGGTGCCATCGATTTTGCCCGGAATCAATGAAAATTTGGAGAGAAATTCACGCTGATCATAGTAATAATGACAGACAATTTTGAAACATTGATCACCGGTATCAGAAATTGACAAATCAATAAATTTGGATGACTGGGAATCCATATCCAGAAACTGAAATCATTATGTCAATACTTGAATCTGTTAAGCTTATTATAAAATCTATTGATTGCTCAAGCAGAATTGATTGATTAATTATAAATTGTCAAAGGTAAATAAATTAATTCCCTGTAAATCAAAGTATCTTTTCCATGTGGCATTTTTTTCCTCATAAACAAAGAAGGCATTGATTAATTTTAAAAATCTGTCATGGGTATTAATATATAAAACTTCCTTAAGGTGACCCTTCTACACAAAAACAATCGAAAAAATTGTTTGTTTTTTATGCAGTGGACATTGGTTGCTGATGATGGAATGCTGTGCGTGCACAAACAAAGCTCCATCCTTCAATAAAATGCCTATAACCGCCGATACCTACCTGTCTATTTAGCAATATATTGACGTATAATAGGACATTTATTATTGGTGGTTGCTAATTGGTCAGGAAATTCGTTGAAAGCATATCAATAATGAGCGTGATTTTATTACAAATATAACTGATTATCAGTCGTATAGTCAGCTATTGGTAGTAAATGTTGGTTTATTTTGATCATGACCCGTACTTGTGTTTTATTCAGAGTTCAATAGACACCATTTATGTATTTATAGCTGTCCATCAAAAACATTTATTAAAGATTTGTTGGTATTAAAAGATACAAATATTTTAATTATTTGGTGATGATTTACATTACAATATTATTAATTTTCGACTTGATTTAACACAATTTTCAGATGTTTTTATTCAAACATTTTACAGTTAAAATAATTTATATTGTCAGCTTGAAAACAAATAAAATTCTCTTTAATTAACCTGGAACTTCCCCGTTTTATACCATTATATGTCCCTGTGGAATACCTGAGTGTTGCAGAGTATCAAAGTGCGAAAGCCTAAGTGGTTTTAGAATGCAACATTAACTAGACAACAATTCTGTTCGCTCATGGATGGAAGCTCATTACCCTGTTTTCAATTGATGTTTAAACACCTTGTAAAACGCAATTAACAATCACAACAAGAAATCTTTCACTTCCGATTCGCTGTGTGACATGATTCCTATAATCTATTCACTGATGAAGAGCAATAAAATTTACACAGAGAATCATAATGTGATGTTTATGGCCGGAATGCCCGAGCAAATATTGTCGATGTTGAAATCCGGAATTAATGATCACAACAACGTTGCTTCTCTATCAAACACAAGACTACCTATATTAGAACGGGTCCGTCTACAAATGTTAACATTTCCTTTTTGATACATAATCAGTGATAACAATGAAAGTTTATCGACATTCACCTGGTAAGACATGATTTTGCCATGTTTGTCGCAAAAAGGTTGACAAAGCAGACAGGTTGACGGCTGAAGAAAATCATTTTGGATGTTCGGCTTGCTTTATGCCCGATCATATTATTTTCATGTCGATGATTAAAAGAATTTGCAGCAATAATGTGCTTGTAGTTGTCGACTGAGATGAAAAGAGTCAGATAATTAGAATATAAGGTCTCACTCCTTGTCAGCACATGTAATCGGCCATTGATGATATTTGGCGACAAGATTTATATAAGAATAACAGATTTTGAACATTTAAAGTGACAATGTTGCTAAGAAAACATGTGTTAAGCTTCATGCACATGAAAAATGCATTTTTAACGACATGCTGGACATGGTATCCATCAAGGATGCTGTAAAAATATCGTCATCCACTGACAATCTTGTGCTCTCCGCATATGTAAGATTAATGGTCTCACTTTGCTAAGAATTGCTAAGTGTTTTTGCTCTTTGCACTTATTTTACTTTTGAATCCGCTGTTTATTTCACTAAATCATATTCCATCTGTTTTGGCCATCAATTGTTGACTATTATGAGCATGTAATGGTCAATATGACCACTATAACCTGTCAATCATTGGTTCAATGGTGTCAATCACTTCACTAATTGATATATTTATACCATACATTACTCAATATTTATTATCTGTTATGCTTTTTTGGTGACATTTGTTATATCTTTTGGTACAATTATGTATTTAAATGCACATTTTATAACGATGCTGATTTGTGCGTACAAATTGAATCATTGACCCAATGCTTTGACTTGATTTTGTTTTTCTCAGAAATTTAATATGTGATTTTATCATCATCAGCTGTTTCAAGCTTGTCATAATCAAAAACTATCCATATATTGGAAACACTAGAGAGCAAAAGTGATTATTACATTTGAACTTTTATTTGCCTAGAGTGGAAATTCTAACTAATTGCATATTGATTATTGGTAATATCTGACTATGGTAAAATAATGAAATTGAGATATTCACGGTAGATTAGGGCATTTTTCAAGGGTTATATTAACCAAGTGGCGATGTTTGATGAATTAACTAATGAAATATGGAAGAATACTATGATAATTACAAAATTGTTTTCATGTCAAGGATGAAAATTATGGATAGTGATGGGAAGGGAACTTGTCCAAGGATGGTTAGTTAAAAATTAGAATCTTGTATATAATGATATAAATAGTGCATTGTTGCTCTCAAACTTATTCTGTGACGAAAAAGTGATTTGTTGAAAGCCTTCAGAAACTCATGGGTTTTGTTAAATTACGATCGTATATAACTACTGAATCACTTTGATTATTTATTATCAACATCAATGATATTAAATACGATGGACACACTTTTTCATAGAAATCAATTTGTATGGGCACAGCTGTGACATGTTGTAAAGTGAGCTCCACTAAATTCAGTCATCATTACACAACTATCAATATTGGTGTTAACAAAATATAGATTTTTAGAACATTGGGAGAAGCAGGGGGGGGGGGGATGCCTGCCGCTCGAGTAGATGACAGCGTTATGTGCCAATATAGACTGAAAATCAATCCACAGCAGATAAATTACAGGAATATCACTGCACGCAGATGATTTTTAATGTTTTATGCTCAAGAGTTCGGCGGATTTGTCGTCTTAGGGAAATAATTGCTGGGGACTTGGAATCGTATTTGAATAGACAAAGAAATGTTGCTGACTGTTCACATTTGTTGTTTCATCGTTGACTATGGATGATTATTATTTTCCCATTGAACAGCTCACAATATAGAGCTTATAGATAATGGAGAACGCTTTTGGAGTATAAAACTGTTCACATGTTGAGGCTATTGAGAACCATACCTGTAAGACTGTGTTCAAATAAGTCTTGACTGGAAAGAAGGTGAAATTTATTGTTCCAGTTGGTTATTTCATTTATATGAATGTTATTGACTGGTTGTTCAAGTAAACAATATCAGTCAAGTAACTTCATGAAATAAAATTAATCACTTTTATCTTTTATAAACCAGTCCATCAGTCAGTTGCTTGGTAAATTAGGTAAAAATATGATCAAAAGAACAGCATCTATTGGTTGAAAAATAAATAACTTATTAATTAACTTAAGTGTAAGTTAACCTCTATAAATTCATGGCAACAATTTCTTTTTTTAGACACGATGAGACAGAGATGATTATGGCAGACTTGGAGCGCGCCAATGAACGTGCAACAGCAGCTGAGCGCGAAGCAGAAAAACTGAAGCATCAACTTACGAGTCTGAGTGAGGGGCTGACCGAGGGAAGGTCGAGACAGGGACCACACGGTGGGGACATGGAGCAGGCCATAGAGATTCTCCAGCGCTCCAACCTGGAGGCGGAACTTGCGGCTAAGGAGAAGGAGGTTAGTGAAAGGGATGTAGTTTCAGTGGAACTGTTTAAAAGGCTCTATTTTGCTGTTGTTGTTGTTGATGTTGCTGTTTTTGGAAAAATCAATTTCTTCTCATAGTGTCAAGTGTCGTTGTCATTTTTATGTGATAACTTTTTTACATTGGCCATAGCTAAAAAATAATGTAAGATATTTAGATGAAACTTAGTATATGTGTAACTTAAAGTGACAATATACATGTGTATCACACGACTTATTACTCTGGCTTCTATAGTTTTTTGAGTTGTGCCTCTTGATTGATTGAGAAAGGCAGAGGAGCTTTGGCATTAGATTGTGTTATAATGTACCTTTATACAATAAAACAATATAATCCCAGTATATTTTACAAACCATTAAAAGAACAAATTCAAGATGTTTAGGAAGATATCTTAAATGAAGGATAATTTCATATTATTCATCATTAATGCAAGCTTAAAGGCAAAGGGGCAAATTTAATATGAAATCTGACGAACCTGACTGGTTTTATTTTAACATATAAACGTTAGATTGCCACTTTGAGATATGCAGCATAATTCAGTCTTCATGACATGACTGTGTATCATCTTTAAAATACTCATATTATTTAAACCTTCCCTACTTTTAAGTTTTCAAATATCTTATAAAACCACCAATTATCATATAACAATTTTATTGCAAATAGGTTATTGTTATTGATGAGCCATAATCAATCATAAAAAAATCTCCAATTTAAAATCATGTCTTTGTTTGCAATCTAATGTAAAATTTTATAAAACTTGAAAGTATTTTTGGAGACATACTTTTCATGTTAGAATAAAACATGCAACATTTTTGTTCCTTTAAGATTGTACTGCATGGGTAAGTGTAAAATTTGTTATATTTGTTGCAAGGCCCACAACTCTGCCTAAAATAATTAATGAGTAATGTATCTTGGTTAAATAAGAAAAATCAGACATTGATGCTTTTTTCCTTGAAAGTACACTAACTTTCTCCCGTCCCAACATTTCAGATCAGTCAGCTGGTTGAGGATGTCCAGAAGTTGCAGGCCTCCCTCCAAAAACTAAGGGAGAACACATCACAACAGGTAGCATTACACACTTATTATTATATATTGCTTATAAGGTGTAGGGCTCTGAGTGAGAACCATACAAAATAATAGACACATTACAATAATGTCTGTGACAACATCTATGGTGATATGCGATATGCTATACCATGAATGGTTCTGAATGAGGACAGTATGATATGGCCTGGAAGGCAACTTAAAGATGGTGATGTGTGCTACTTTGGAAAAAGAATTCCAAGATAAACTTTCCGACTGTATACAAACTCATTTTCTAACTTATCTATGCTATGTATAGGTGGGCCGTCTGGAGGAGGAGCTGTCTGCTAAGAACAAGGCGTTCAGTATCCTGGAGGATAGACTCAAGACACAGGAAGACTATGAGGAGATCAAGAGAGAACTCAGGTAAATAGGGATTCAGATTTGTGGTGTCTTGGGTGGGTGTGGGGCATGGGGTGGAAAATAATGTAATGTGGACGGGGAGGGCAGACAGGGTGGGGAAAGGGGGTAGAACAAGGCATTATGTATCCTTGAGGATAGACTCAAGACACTCAAAGACTGTAAGATGTAGCAATATCGGTATAAAGGGTTAACAAAATTAATTATAGTAATTGTTTTGTTTATTCTGTATCAGAAGCATGAAGAAATGTGAATTTTTTACAATCCCAGGTTTCAGTTTTTCTCTCATGATAAGTTATAATATTTGGTTGACTTATGATCTTGCCAGGCTTATAATTTACAACTTTTCAGCACACTTAGGTTCTGAATATGATAATGTTGTACCATGAAGTCTATACTTGTATTCTATACATATTCTCAAGTGCATTCTTCACTGTCACAGTGTCCTGAGGTCAGTTGAGTTTTCCGGGAGCGGTGCAGATGAGGTCGATGGAGATGTGGGCAAGTCGAAGTCCCTGGAAGTACTTGTTCTTGAGAAAAACAAGGCTCTCCAGACAGAAAACACACAGCTCAAACACACCTCCAAAGACATCTCAGGTAGGCAGCCATATTATCGTCATGTGACCTTTTCCCATGCAAACTCTTGGTCATGTTATCTCCTCACACTTGGTCATGTGACCTCACCACACCTAGTCATGTGACCTAGATTGTGAGGTTACATGTTTATTGTGCTGTAGTTAGAAAATGGATTTCTGTTTTAAAGTTGCAATAGAATTATGTTAATATATGGTTTTTTTTTCATTTTTCTTGATTTTTTTTATAAAGTAATGAGCTTTGATTTGATAGTTCTGTTAACAATGAAACTCGTACCAAAGGTAAATCAGGGGTCTATTAAGCTATATCACTCGTAAATTGAACAGTCAATTACTAAAATAAAGGTTATACCTTAACCACACTGTGTAGGACAAAAGAAAACAAATTAACACTTTATTTATTTTAATTATATTGTAACATACCTTGGCTACAGACTTCACTTTTGTAAGAGTGCTTCACTAGTTAGTGTTTTATATACACCTCCTTAACTAACCGTATTTCTTTCTATCTGGTTTGTTCTGCCTTCTAACTTTCATTTTGTTTTGTTTGAGCACCATTTTTGAATATTTATTGATATTGAAAATCAACCGATCGATGAAATAGAATCCTTAAGAAGGGTGTACATGCTCATGAATAAAGATGACAATTTTTTTTTTCATACAAGTTGTTTTTACAACATTTCATGCCATTTTCTCTGCTGTTTTTCTTTTCAACAGATTTATATCTTATGCTCTACTTCAGTATTTAAGGCGTTAAATTAGTTATGAATATAAATAAAAGACTGCATTTTGAAGAATTATTGTCCCTTTAATTTTAGATTTAATGATGGAAGGACTTACATGTCAAGAATTTTAAGCATGCGACTTTTGAAGTGTTTGAATGGCTACATGTTGTTGTTTAAGTGTGTCAGCTGTATCCTAAAAAAAAATCAACTGTTAGTCAACATAAGTGTGCTTTGTCTTTCTTATCTTCTGCTGCAAATTTGGAGATTCTTTGTTTCTCTCTTTAACTTCCTGTTCTCTTTCTTACCCATCATGCATCATGTTTAAGAGTTGATTTGGCAAATTTCCAAATTTTCCTGCATGCACTGCAAAAGATCATAACACTAAGCTTTTTTAAAAAAAGAAAAAAAAGACAAACTAAAAGAGTCTTTAAATCATGCGCACTTACACCTTTCTTACAGGAAATACATCACCTGCTCTATCATCGCACACAAAAGACTTTGCAAGTATGCTCGGAGAAGAAATTGCGGAAAGCTATCAGGAAAGGAAATCGCCAAAGGAGTTGTTGAAAAACGGTCACTCAACTTCAGTCTCTCCGACATTTGTGGCACCAAAGAAAGAAAGGGAACAAAAGTCCCCGAGTTCTGTAGATTCAGGAGACATTCCACCCCAAGTGCCGATTTCTCCGGATGTTTCGAAATCACTGCTTTATCCGTCAATTACTAGCGACGCATTGCGTATACCGCCACCTTCCCCCCATTTTTTTCATCCGGCGTTCACAAACAGCCATCTGATGGCTAACTTTATGGGCATGGGGATGAATTTTAACAATAATAACAATTCCCAAAAGTCGGATCTTAATGGCTGCCAAGGACTTGACACAGGCTTGGTGGCTAAAACTGTGAGAGAATTGCTCAGTATTCATAACATTGGACAGAGATTGTTTGCAAAACATGTGTTAGGGTTGTCGCAGGGCACAGTGTCTGAACTATTGTCGAAGCCAAAATCATGGGACAAGTTAACAGAGAAAGGGAGAGAATCGTACCGGAAAATGCACTCATGGGCAATCGATGATAGAAACATCATGGCTCTCAAAGCTATCTCACCAAAGAAAGGTGGGTTTGAAATTTTAATATTAAATGAACACATGTTTTCAATCAAAATTTATTTTTCTCTTTAAACAATCATATCCAATTGAATTACAAACAATAATTAATGTCTTAGCAATCTCCTGTGGCTTTCCATTTTATTTGTGAATTGCGATAAGTTTTTTAATTAAGATGTGAGATTAAAGCCGTCCTTTTTAATATATAGGCAACCAACCTCTCCTACCCAGTATTCAACGAGAAGATGCAGCGACGGAAGAGCGCATTGCTCATATTCTTAATGAAGCCCAGGTTGCCATGCAACAGAAGAAGTCTATTGAACAGGTACAGTGGTGGAAGGGATTCACTGCTTTAACTCTTTCTTTAATCCATTTGTTTCAGTGTATTGAGCAATTTTGACTAGTTCGAATATTTAAAAAATAATGTTGCATGATAAGACAGGCAAATTGTCTAGAACTTTAAGTTTAAAAAAATGTCATTAACAGCATCGTTGTTATACCCCCACAAAATAAGGATGGGGGGGATACATAGAAGTGAGTTTGTTAGTCAGTTTTGTCTCGAACACCATCAAATCAGATCTAGTCTGACTTTACGGTAGTTACAAATCAGAAGTTTTTACAGAGTTATGGCCTCTTTTCAACTTAGAATTTGCCAAAATACAGTGTCTGGACAAAAGCTCAAAAGGGTTGAGGGATTTAAGAAAATAGGAACACATCTTTAACTCCATAGAATATTGGTCAAATTGACTTAGGCTACAAAGCACTCATTTGACTGAGTTATGGCCCCTTTTCAGCTTAGATTTGCCAAATAAATATGTTATCCAAACAACTATTCATGAAAGGGTTTTCAAATTTAAAGACTGTCCAGGCAGCATGTGGTTGATTTGTCACTCCTGTAACAGCACAAGTTATGTTTTAAAGATGCTCATATGCATATAAGCTAGATCTTAAATAATAGTCTTGACTTTGTTAGAATTATTGCATATCAAAAATGTGTCCAGTAAAGATTAAAAAGTTTACAAAAAAGACATTAATGTTTTAGTCTGTAAAAAATTAATAAAATTCTGAACAGTTGGCCAAATGACATTTAAGAATTTATGATATTTCAAATAACACCACTGTGGTGTATATTGTAAAAAAAAGTCATTAAGTGTGGATACAAAAACCTTTTTTTATACCTTTATGATGGATTAATACATTGTAATACTGTTTTTTTTCTTCAACAGCATAGCATGGTGAACAGTATTTACCAAGAGATGGCTCGATCCTACGGCCAGCTTCCTACATCACATGGTCTGCCTATAAACAGCATGGCAGCCATGCATCACGCTGAGCAGGTCCGCAAGATGAGTGACTCTGATCGACGGGATAAAGTGGGTGACAATGAGGTGTCATCTAAGGTCATGGTTGAAAGAATTTACCGTCAGGAACTAATGAAACTAGCTCAGGCAGCTGAGAATGCAGGAAATATTGCAGCTAGCGCTCTGTACCAGCAGGAGCTTGCAAGACTCGCCCAGAACGCGAGGATGAGGGATGAGCCCGAGCCTGGTGAGGTTCGTCACATGAGGGGTTCCCCCGACAGGGTCTCTGTAAAGACCGAAGCCCAAGAGGGAGCGGAGGATTTGACAAACATGTCCAACGGCCCCATAGATCTCAGTAAACGCAGCACATCAACCCCAAGCACCCCAACATCAGGGGGATCAGATAAATCGCTCAATAGTTCCGCTCATGCAGGAAGTGCCTTCTTTCAAATGCATCAAAAGATGAATGGTCATGATGTCGGTGAGAGGGTAATCAAGTCTGAGCCTTCTCAGGTGCCGCACGCAGCATTCCCCCACTTTCCACCCTCGGACACCTCCTCCTCGCCTCTCCAACGAATGCAGAACATTGCCAACTCCCTGATGAACCGCTCCCAGATGGGCCAACCTTGTAATAAGCCGCTCAAGGCGATCCTCCCACCTATCACACAGGAAGAGTTTGACAGCTACGCTAACATCAACACCGAGGATCTTGTCAAGCAGGTCAAAGAAACCCTTAGCCAGTATTCCATTAGCCAACGCTTGTTTGGAGAGAGTGTCCTGGGACTGTCCCAGGGGAGTGTGAGCGACCTGCTTGCTCGGCCAAAACCGTGGCACATGTTGACCCAGAAAGGCAGAGAACCGTTCATACGGATGCAGCTGTTTCTCGAGGATGCAGAGGCTATACCAAAGCTGGTGGCGTCACAGTATCACATCGCCCCAGATAAACTGATGAGGAGCAACTCTTTCAATAAAGAACAAGGTATAACTTTTTCCTTAGTTTACAATTTGATTTAATATTAATTTTTATTTTATTTCCTTTGTTTATAAATGTTAAGAAAATAACCAGGGTATTTTCATGTCAAATACCAAATTAAAATATTGCTTTTGGCTAAAACTGAATATTTCAAAATTATATCCATCAAAATTTGTATTCATAAAATATCATCCACCATTGGAATTACATGTAGGGAACATTGTTATATTTAGATTTGGATCACATGCCCATCTGGCAGGGTATGCGGGGTCCTTTCCCGCTAGCTGGTCTGCCATTGGTCAGTCAATCGTTGAACCTTGGACTCTCAGGTACAACACTATATGCAGACAATGTCAATATTGGCTTTGTGCTTTTGTGGTGTTTCTGTGTCTCTAGTTTGCCATCCAGAACCCTTTCATAAATGTTTTGATGTACCTTGTCTGTAATTTGATATTTAGTGACCCTGAAGTTAGAACTACTAAAAATGATGTTGAATTCTTTTTTAGTCATGTTAAAAAAAATCTCAAGCGCTAGACCCTGGTTTGAGAATTGAGCCATAGTATTTACAAATTGTGTTCGAATTTGAGAAGAAAAATGTTTATTTTAAAAGACATTCTTTAATTATCTTCACAAATATGCTGTGCACGGAAAGCACATTGTTAAGACCTTGAAAGCGGTATATTTTTTGTTGCTGTGAATTATGTCATTTGGTCCGGAGAGTCGAAAACATTTTGGCTTACTGTTTGTAGATTGTACTCCTTCAAATTTTCAATATCAAGATACCTTTTTAGATTTTTGGGGCCTAACGCTGTCATTCACAGCAGCAAAAAAAGTTCATGTTTGTAAGGATTAATTTACGCACATTATGTGCACATAATGATTTTTAGGAAAAGTAATGAACATTTATGAAATGCTCTTATTTTTCCTTGAAATTTAGCATACCTGTTCCATTATGTTCCTGAATACAATGGTTCAATTCTCCATTGTAGACCAATCACACAGTTCTCTTACTGAAGTATGATTGTTGTCTTCTTGGTTGTATATCATCAGTACTTTTCTCACCTTTTTGGAATGGGGTCAGGGCCTTTCGAATTTTAAAAATAGCGGAATGATACGCTTAAATGTGAAAAAGCCAGAACTTCAAATTAGAATTTAGGCAAATAGCCTTTCTTACTGTGAATTTTATGCTAAAATTTTATATCTGTAAATGGTAGTTTGCATTTGCACAGAATGAAACAGTTCTAGGAAATGATGTAAAATATATCGGATTTCAGATATGTGAATTTTGCTTATACTTGTAAGAAAAATAAATAAATTTGGAATTGTTAATGGGGCCTCATTTTAGGAAGAGAAAAAAATACTGAATATACTTTGAAAAGAAATTCCATTCAAACTTGATGTACAACCACGGAAGGGATTCATAATAAATCTCTAAAATTTGATTTTTTTTATCTGGATGGCATATATATTTAAAACGATTTTAGTATTCAAAAAAAGAAATGAGTGTGTGATGTTAAAGAGTCGAGTTAATTCAGAGCAGTGTCAGGCTTTCGTTGTCAGATGTCAAAAATATAATTGACAAGAAAATGCCCTGTAAATCTGTTATTTGATTTAATTCCTTTTTATGATCCATTCTGTCAGATTAAGATAATAGATACCACTTCATTTTCTAGAAAAATTTAGAGGCTGTTTTGCATACCATTAAGTAGACCTCTATACTGGTAAACATTATCGAGAAAACCATGATGGCAAACTCTTTGATAAATGTCTTTCAATGGATTATGTTCAGCACTCCTCGAAAGTGACATCCAACGTTTTATACGATAACTATCTGTTGGTTTTTTGAGATGATTTAATGTTTACCTTAGCTCTAATGATTTGGCAGAATGGATCTTTGAAAAGGGTTTGATTTGTATTATGGTAATTTTAATGTTGCATATAAATTATGTTTAATATCAAGTTGTAAATGATAAAAAAACAAACATTATGTGAACGCACATTATTGCTAAATTTTGTATGCTTATCTATATAACTAAATGCCTGTATTGCAACTATATGTAACATTGTTTTTATATCTTGTGTGTAAAAGGACATCATTCTACAAAAAGAATAAAAAAATGTTGAAAAAAACACTATTTTTATTACCCAAAACCTTATTAATGGGTTTAAGATTGACTGTTTCAATCTAGATGTCGTTTTACTCACAATTATAATTATGTTGATATTATTTGTTTTGTTTTGTAACAAATGCTTTACTAAACAGCATGGATGTTATTTATATCGCCAACCAGACTGCATTTTATTTGCAAGTATAATCATAATTAATGAACTTCAGAAAATCAGCAAAATGAAGCTGCATTTTTTATGTTGAAACAATTATAAGGTTTGATAAAGAAGCTTAACATTCGCATTTTGCAACAATGCAAATTTGTGAACAAATGACAACATTTGTAATCTGCATCTAACATGGCCAGATCACACTAGAAACATGGAAGCTGTGTTAGCAATTTGAGATCGAAACTTACATGATATTATACACTCTAAACGCTCAAGACTAATATAACATGAACTTGAGGCTTTAATGGGCATGGTTCTTTTGGTATTTTATTTAACAAGTTGTGAAAAGAAGTTTACACAATAACAGAATTTCTGTGCCGGATCTGCCATTATAGATGCTGCTTGTTCGTCTGTTCGTATTATATTGGATCAATTACGCCATATGTACATGTATAATGATATTACTTTCTCCTATATCTTGGCAGCGACTTCCTAACACATGGATGGATGCATGGTCTTGTGTAAACTGGCCTTAATAACAACCCCCCATACCCAGTATGTTGCTATGGTAACAACAATCTTCTTATTCTTTTCTCCCTTTCAACTTGTTGCCTTTAACAAGCTTTCTATTTGTTTTCGACATGGCTGCTGAGTTTTATGCGCATAACAAAATAGAAAATAAATCCAGCTGAATACTTATCTTAAAATATTTTGGCAGTTAAGTGACATCGATCATGATTAAACAAACAGAATTTGACCCAATCTATATAAATATTAAATATTTTCATTTTCCATACAATACAGCACCAACTAATACATACAACATGTGAATTTCAATCTTCCCCTCAAACTGTGCATGGCATGAGTGGTCTCTTTTTCCCTCAAAAGGTTACTTTTTATTTTGGCTTTGATACTTATTCTAAAGCCAATTTGTAAAAAAATAAAATATTGTGATAGAGGGTCTGAAGGAATGGACTGTTTTGTTTTTAATATATTTCTGGAATATATCTAGTTGGATTTTTTGATTCGGTCTGCAATGATAAGTCACATAATTTAATAAGCCTGCAATATATTAAGTATGAAACTTGGTACAGATGTTTGATTAAACACATAATTTAATAAACATGCATTATATCAGGTATGAAACTTGGTACAGATGTTTGATTTAAACACATAATTTAATAAACATGCATTATATCAGGTATGAAACTTGGTACAGATGTTTGATTAAACACATAATTTAATAAACATGCATTATATCAGGTATGAAACTTGGTACAGATGTTTGATTTAAACACATAATTTAATAAACATGCATTATATCAGGTATGAAACTTGGTACAGATGTTTGATTTAAACACATAATTTAATAAACATGCATTATATCAGGTATGAAACTTGGTACAGATGTTTGATTTAAACACATAATTTAATAAACATGCATTATATCAGGTATGAAACTTGGTACAGATGTTTGATTAAAACACATAATTTAATAAACATGCATTATATCAGGTATGAAACTTGGTACAGATGTTTGATTAAAACACATAATTTAATAAACATGCATTATATCAGGTATGAAACTTGGTACAAATGTTAAAACTTATAAACATTAATGTAATAAACATACAATATACAAGTATCAAGTATTTGCAATAATAAAACACATAATGTAATAAACATGATCCTTTGCAACAATAACACCCAATTTGATACCTGCAAGGTAGCAAGTAGGAAACTTGGTACAAATGTTTGCAATAGTAAACACATTTTTTTGCCAAATCTAATAAAACACACAAATATAATAAACATGCATGAAATCAAGCAATGACTTGCACAAATGCTTGCAACAATAACACATCGTTTGATAAAAATACATTTTATCCAGTTGGAAACTTTGTACAAATGTAAGCAGTAAAACAACATATGTGTATCAAGTCCTATCATCCTGCTAGAACATTTACAGAGTTACGGCCCTTGGTTAACTTAAAAAAGTAGTGAGTATCAGTATTTAGAAAAAAAGAAAAAGTATTGTTTACCTGAAGACAAAAACTAAAAACCAATTGTATGAAACAAATGTTGAATGTGCATCATTATCTATACTAAATGTGGCATGAACTATAACTTGCCTTTTATGCCAGTTCACTAACTATATACTTATGTAACCAACATATACTTCATACCTGCATTGTTATCTCTATACTCGGTCATATAATCTCTTAACCAAAAGCATACTAAACTTATCAAAACATAATCCCTATAAAGGCCGGTGGACATATCCCTGACGGATATCTTTTCTGTTTTTCTCCCATATAGTTGCACCTCCTCCTCCTCCGACTGATATGAAGCCAACTCAGCCCACCCCGCCCATCTCCCGCCCGGCCCCCCACTTGCCCCCCCACTTGCTTGGGGGTACGGGGGCGCCCCCTGTCGAGCACCCACCACATCACCCACTGTTTCCCCCGCACCACCCACCACCAGCTCCACACCTACATTCAAACTGGACTGCCTTCTCCTATCCATCCTCCATGTTGGAAGTGGTTGCCATGACATCTGAAATCGACACGCTTGACTTAACAAGCCGGGTCAAGGACGTGCTCCAGTTTAACAATCTGGGCCAGAAGCTGTTTGGGGAGGCCGTTCTCGGGCTCTCTCAGGGCTCCGTGAGCGAGCTACTCTCTAAGCCTAAGCCCTGGCACATGCTCAGTATTAAAGGAAGGGAGCCATTCATTAAAATGCACCTGTGGTTAAGTGATCCAAATAATGTAGAGAGACTCAAGCATTACCAAAATGAGATTAAAGGTATGTCAACAAGCAAGCCTGGAAACTGCTTCAAGAATAAGGCCATCCTTAAGCAATTATAATTTTTGATTGCAGAAGCTCAAGCAAAAAAAAAACCACTTTATAAGTTGGATGAAAAAAAATGGAGCAAGTGATGAATTATCACTTAACAAAACAACCACATATTTTTTTTTTCAATGCTCTTTAAGAAAAGAAATTTTGAGTCAGTCTGCCCACAAACAAAAGTTTCAGGAAGCTTATGGATGGCCTAAACTGTCGTGTTCGTGATTGGTTTTGTGACTGGTTTTGTGATTTGGTAGTCATTCATTTAGATACGACTTATTTTAGTCAGGCACTGTCAATAACAATACATGCTGTTTAGTGATTATTTTATTATGTTTTAGTTTTTCACCACTTATTTTTTAGATAACATTTACTGAGCCTTTTTTTAAATGAAATATTTATCTTTCTAATTTTCCAGCCAATCGTCGGAGGCGTCATAGTCTTGAAGAGAAGTTTGACTCTCCATCGCTTGCCTTGCCAAAGAGACCACGGGTCTTTTTCTCTGAGGAGCAAAAAGATAAGCTTAGACAGGCATATAATCGAGACCCCTACCCAAACCAGACCACCATTGAGGTTCTAGCTTGTAATCTTGGGGTTGGGGTTAAAACTGTCATCAACTGGTTTCATAACCACAGAATGCGGGCCAAACAGCAACAGCATGCCACCAGCCCAACTGGCCAGTACAGCGATTACAGCCAGTCTGGAATGGGCAAAGAGGAGTCCAATGATGACAACTCTAACCAGAGCGACATCTCAGCGTACTCCGATAACAAGGAAGCTCTTGCGGCTCTTGGCTTCCATTCACGGTTCATTAATCCAGATACAAACCAATGGATGTTCCCGAAGTTTGAGCCAGTTAATTTGGATGCCAAACGGGGGAGCCAGGGGTCTGATAACATGGATGGAAGTGATGGGTATGAGGAGGAGATGGATGATGAAGATTCCTACGCCAAAGATAACTCACAAAATGCCAAAGATGACTATGATGATGTTATGGATATAGACAAAGATGATCAGAATTCAGATGACTCTCATACAGAGAGGAGTGAGAGAGATGAGGAATCTGGCAAAGGTCAGGTCAACTCTAATTCTGCCACCATGGGGAGTGGGGCAAATAAACGCAAGCGATCTCATCCACAGTATGTTTCGGCCGGGAGACATCTAGATCGTACAGTAAGCATGCTCGCAGCATCAGCGGAGAACAATAAGGACAATGAAACTGAGAAAGGTAGTGGAGAAAATTTAGAAGTAAAAGGTGATTCATTTACAGAAGAAAAGAATGAAGTAGAAGCAGCAGTAAATAGCTTGAAAGAGATGAAGGATTCCCAACTGGGGGAATCAGATGGTGTTGATAATGATAAACTACAGGAAAGGGGAAGTGACCCCACCGGTGAGGATTGGGCGTTCTAGGCAGCATTACCGTAGTAACAAGAATACCCATAATTGCTCCTAGTGGGCACAAACAGACAGCATTCGGAAGGTTGTTTGGTGATTTAGTTAGTGCTAATAGACGCTCGTAAGCATGAGTTGCTAGGCCATTGAAAAGGAGTGTTCAGTTGCTTTAAAACGTGTCATAGAACTACAAGTTAAATGTGAGATTTGATTTGATTTACAGTTTTAGTATGTTACAGTTTTGTTCTAGTGATTTTGACAAGAAGTATACACAAGGGTATGTCTAGACACAAAAAACTACAAGTGCTGAAAATACTACAAAGTATTATAAACTTACTATTATTTGATTTTATTTGGTTTATGTTCATTTATTTACTGCTTTATACTAAAAGCTTTACTTGTTTTGTAGTGAGTTAAGACTGTTTTACAGAGGCTTTAATCACAGTGACTTAAAAAGTTTTATATTTTAACAATGGAGGGTGCAGAGTAACCCAACAAAGGAGGGTGTAGTGTAGCCCAACTATGTAGGGTGTTGTGTAACCCAACAATGGAGGGTGTAGTGTATCCCAACCATGGAGGGTGTGGTGTAACCCGTTGTTAACGTTTATGTGTTCATTAACTGTTTGGCTCAGCCTTTATACTGTTACTTATACTGTTATGAATTGTTTTATCATCCATTTATGTAAATATTGAAAGTACATGGAAAAATATTGCGCAGTGTATAGAAATTGATCTACATGAAAAGAAGATGGAGCCAAAAGAGAAATAAGGAGAAAAACATCTTTGACAAGCAAAAGGAGACTTTTTCCAAGGGAAATTTCAACCCTGCTGTGCTATGTTATAATTGGTGGTGAACGTGTACAGGTGTAATGTAACCTCTCTATCTGCATTTATTGCATGTGTTTGTTGTTAGGGTTAGGAGAGATATTTTTATACAGACCTATTTTTACATTTACGTAAATTGTATTCACCCTTTTGAAATGACTGTTGGTACTTTTATCCCATACCTTTTCCCATAGCTTAGATGTTTACATGAAATGTTGAAGTGGACGAAGAATTTTAGCAAGTGTTTATGAACCCAATAAATAATATATGCTGACATTAATATCAGGTTCAATCTAACTGGTTAATTTAATTGAAAACTCAAAATAGAACCAGAAAGCATTTTTGCACATGTTTGTGCTATTGGTTTTGTTTTTTATTTGACATGAAATTATTCTGTTACCTAGGAACCGTGAGAATTAGAGTAGCATGTTAGCTAGTGTTACACTCAAGCATTCCAGCATTGTGTGGTCCAATTTCCCAGCAAAATCCATATTCCTGTACGTCTCCAACCATCGTCCTTTTTAGAAGCTTTTAGTGATGCTCAAATTCTAACGAAGATTTCACCCGCTAAATTTTATTCTTTTGACTTTTTCCCATCTAGAGCAGTTTCAGCATCCTACTTTATTCACATTTAAAGCGAAAATTAGTTTATATATTTTTTGTGAAGAATTCTTAGAAAGCTGACGTGACATTAAAATGATAGTTTGTGTGAGTTATAATTTGATTGCCGCAGTCATTTTCATTGGTTGTATATTTTGAAGTTCCGGAGGGAAGCTTATTATGTAGTAGCAGTTGTATATTAGCTTGTGCAATAATACCAGGACCAGGCAGTCTTGCTCATTAATATACATGTTCTAATGCATTATGTCATATAGCATTCTGGCAATGCTGAATTTGAAAAACTTTATCTGTACTTTCAGTAAATCTTTTTTCTTTAAGAATTATTTCTGCTCTGAAGAGACCAATCATAACCTCTTGTAAATTGAGTTGAAACTTTAAAATCATGTTTCTAAGCTTAATAAGAAAGCCCAGTATTATATTCAAAATGAGGAGATATGATACTTAACAGGACTAAATAGGACTGTCATTTTTCTTCATTCATTATAACACTATGTCCTTTTATAAGCCATCAAAAATAGGTACATTTCTGGGTGAAAAAAATAATCTTCAGTGCTCTTCTGTAGAAAGATAATTATATCCCTTGATGACACAAATATTTTTATTATTCCTCAGCACAAATTAGGGCCTTTTATGCTATCAAAAAGGAGTTTCTATATATATCTTCATTTATTTTTCTTTCTGCAAAGAGTTATGTCCCTTGGTGACAATAATTTCACAACGCCTATTACAGAGTAATCATCTTTTGTGTTCACTGTAGACATTGATTGTCTGGTCCATGGGCCCTCTTTAGGTTGTAGGAACTATTTAACTTCGCCTTAATTATCATTTATATCCTTGTAGCTTTATATAACCAAAGATATATTTGTTTTATTAAAAAAAGTGTTCATTTTTTGTTAATAATTTTTAGTGAGTTTATGTTGTTTGATTTCACGTTTTTATGTCAGGATACGGTAATGGGACTGTGCAAGAATTTACCCTGATAATTATAGAACTTGATGTTCACTTTTATCTCGTTATTTGGATGTTAAAGGTACTTACATTGGTTCAGGAAAAAAATCATCTAGCAAAATAGACACAAAGATTTTAGATTGTGCAATACAGATCACAGAGTAGTCAATGGCGTGTGTTCATTTGGAGAATTTATTATTTTGTTAAACCCTTAATGATTTTGCTCATATAGTTCTTGGGGTAGTATACTATTAGAACTCATCGTGGTTTACTGTTAATTAATATTAAACATGTAACTTTATAGAAGTCATCGCAAGCTCAATGAAACAGATTTATACATGTAAAAAATTGTCAATGGAGCGAATAGCTCTGATTTAAAATTTAAAAAAAATTGTCTCACACATCTAAAATAGTTTATTTTCTGTCCAAATTTGTAATTTTTAGCCAAATTAATGTTATAACACCCAATCTCTAGAGAAGGAAGAAGTGACAAGCCTTTCTTTACCAATTGATGTATGGGTCTTGATTTGTTGAGCTTGCTTGCTTTCATGTGTTTTACAAGTGTGTCTTCCTTGGAAATTCAAATCAAAATCTGTATCAGCTTCAATGTAGAATGTTTTAGGCACAGAGGCTCTCCGGTCGTGTTGTGAAGATGTCGGATCCAATCTCTGTAAAATAATTGTATTATAATTACTTATTGATATAAATATGATGAACCTAACAATCATTTTAATATTATAAAAACACCCCTTCTGTTGACTTGCAACCATGATTTAAAAAAAAATGAGAAAGAGTTTAGTATTACAGTGTATGCATAACTGTCAACAAAGCTCGAATTTTTGCACCATAAACTTTCACACAATAAATTCTGTACACATTATTGTTATCATTTTTAAAGGGAAATGTAAGTTTTTGCATTCATGATTCAGATATCTCTTCATCCAGGGTGTTCAATGTTAATCCATGGGGATCCATGTTGGGGCTGGCTTTGGTGTGACTGTAGCTTTACTAATTTTAAATCAAATCAATAGAGATGAACTTGTGTTTTTATTCTACAAAAAACCTGCTGTCCGTATTGTTTCAATAAGACATTATAATTATCAATTATTGATTTCATTATTAGATAGAGATTGGATGCTATGTCTTCGGTATTTTGATATTTTTGGACTGTGCCAAAACTGTATGACTTATAGACTTTTAACTGTGTCGGACAATCAGTACAATTGTGCATATGCAACATGTATTGACATTAAACTGTAGTTGATTAACATGAAATTTGTAAATAAATGTGACTATTTTCTGCTTAATGGTGAAAAACATTATACACTTTCTTTTGGGACCCTGTAGATTTGTTTATCTTTGGAAAGTAATAACACTAGGTCATCCTTGAACATTTTGTGGTTTGCAGCTTCATACAGGTTTCTTCGCCTATACCTGGCCCCTATTTCTTGAACAATCTTGAGTCCTTAATAACAGCACCAAACTAGGCAACCTATTTTTGGTTTTATATATTTTGTGTAATATTCTCATTTTAAAGAGTGTTGAGAATTTTAAAGGAAATTATCTCGCAGATTATCATGATAAACATTTTACTTTGTAAAATCAAATTTAAGAAAGTATTTTGGCTAATTTATTTATAAATACAGTGAGAAATGGGGGCCACTGGTCATATCAAATTTGAGGTTGGCCTTTTCAGTGCTTCAGAGACATTTGCCACTGCAAACAAACATCTTTTTAAGGATGTCAGCATTTGGTGTTTTAACTGAGAGATTGTTGATTATCCCAGAAATCCTGTTTTATAAAAGAATGAAATTGTTTTAAGATGTGTAGATTTTAGGAATACAACTTAGTTGTTTCATGTTGTTGGGTGGTTGACTGTTTTTGTTTACATTTTAAGGGTTATGTAGGTTGACTTTGGTACAAAAGCTTTACTAATGTATATAGTCCAATGTCGCTGTTTGTAGCTTGGTATTTTATTTTGTCTTTAATGTATAATAGTCTACAAAACACAAGCTTTAAACTTAAAACATCCCAGGGTTTTTTACCTGAGATGTTTTTGGGGTTTTAATTTTTCACTTTACTACAAATGTGGTTAACTGTGTTTTATCCCAAACAAGAAATTTGCGCTAACTGTGTTAATTAGAATCACACTCCTTTATAGAAAAATATATCACAGAGCCTGATGGTTGACCACTAAACCGTTGACTTTCTTTTATTGCACTTATACCACAATCACATGAACCATTTAAATCTAGCTATTTACTAAAATACCTTATTCATTAAAAGAACAGCTGTTTAAAATTCAATGTAGATTTAAATAGTAGTTGTATATTTTTGTAAATAGTATTTTGACTTTCTCTGCATTTATTTGTAAGCTGTACATAAAGATTTCAGCTCATAGAAAGTGTTTTACATTTGAAAGCATTTTAAGCATATTTTTTTCCATTTTCTTTCATTTTGTAATATTTCTCATGGACCTGTAGCCAAAGATTATTTTGTAAACATTATATCCTGCCGAGGGTTTTCCTTGGTATTATTATTATATCCTGTATTCATAAATACTATTAATTTCTGAAAGAAATTATGAAACTATGTCATGTTTGATTTATATTTTATTTCAAGCAGAAAAGGAGATGTTTATCATATTTTATTACTATTTATGTTATAGTTTGAAAATTTTACATGTCACATGTTAAGCTGTGCAATTAAATTGACTAATAGACTTAATCAATTTAGAAAAAATGATGTTAATAGATGATATTTTTTTTTCATCATTAAGTGTGTTCTGTTCAGTTCTGAAGTTCTAATCAGACATTTAGCAATCCTCATATCTGGGCAAGGTCATCTGAAAGTTCAATCCATTGCATTGATTTATCATATGATATTTTGCCAAAACTAGAGTAGCATCATGCCTTAGACATTTGCATAAGAAAGCATTTTCATTTCTGGTGAAATCTGCAAAAAACCATTCCAATAATTGAAAATTAGGTAAACAATCATTGCGAGACTAAATAGTTATAATCATCAGTTAAAATTTAGGCTAGACGAATATAGTTGGAATGTTATTTTTATTACATTTCGTGTTTTCTGAATGTTGTTACTATGTTACTATTGGCTCAATGTTATATATTATAAACAGTATTTTAATCAGAAAATTAACATTTGCTCTAAAATCATATTGTCAAGGTGTATTATGGTTTAATGTGCTCATCATTTGTTTCATTTAAAATAATCAAGCTGTAATTTAAAATATTAAAAAAATCTTCATTTTTCAAGTTTTGCAAAAATATTTTCTCGAAGTTTATCACATTTTTTTACTTGAATTTCTTTTCATAAAGGTTGTATTTCTATTGACTTGAGTATTTTTATTGTTCTTTTGATTTAATTGTCAACTGTTGAACAATTCTAAGAAATAACATTTATGTCCGTTGATAATGATATTTTACCATGTGAATTCAATCTAAACATGTACAACTTAAACTTTACATTGCAAAAATTGATGATAAATTAAAATACACTTCCTACAGAGAGACAGAAGATGTGAAGCAGTATTTCAAGTATTATGATTGTCAAAAACTGGAGCAAACTATTGCTCTCTTATTCTGTTGTAACTTTGGATTCAACCCTTTTTCATATATTGATTATTCCTTATTTTCCCTTGAAATAATGATTTAGCATTTGAAAAGCAAAAACATGTTGCCATAGTTATGATATTATGTTTGATGTCTTAAAATGTGCTATAAGCCCATTTCTGCGGACATAAGAAATATCAACTCATGAAAGGGCTTTGTTTTCAAGAAGTTTCAACTTCAATGTTAATATCTACAAATTAATTATTGTGTAATCTTCAGGTGCTTCAGATAAATAAATAAAAATATGTTACCATGGTTGTCATTGTTTTCAATGCGATTTGCCTTTGAAACTTTGAAATATGTAAATGTTTCAAAAGCACTTAAGTTCAAGTGCTTCTATAAACCTTATAAAATACAAATAAGTGATACACTTCTTGTATTGAACATTTAAATTTACAAAATGAAACACCATACAGAATGTCAAGTTCTATTTTTTAATGGAAATATTTCACTAGTACCATATGTTTCTAAAAATAAATGTTTCATGTACAGCCCCAGAAATTCATACCCCCATTTTGGTATTTTTGTAATACTACCGCAATTACATTTTCATCATATAATAGGTTTTTTTTTTTTTTTAAATGATCTTGAATGCCTTTAAGCCAAATATAGTAATCCAAATTCACTGTAATTTCTTCCATACAGAATTTCCTGTGAATCCTAGAGGCATGGATATATTGCCTTTGGTATGAGGTTCACCTTGCCTTTGGTATGAGGTTCACCTTGCCTTTGGTATGAGGTTCACCTTGCCTTTGGTATGAGGTTCACCTTGCCTTTGGTATGAGGTTCACCTTGCCTTTGGTATGAGGTTCACCTTGCCTTTGGTATGAGGTTCACCTTGCCTTTGGTATGAGGTTCACCTTGCCTTTGGTATGAGGTTCACCTTGCCTTTGGTATGAGGTTCACCTTGCCTTTGTTATGAGGTTCACCTTGCCTTTGGTATTAGGTTCAACACATAGCAAAGAGCTGTTTATCAGACTACAATGACTGTAAAACATCTTTCCTCTCAAGGAACTGACTTGGTTTTTGTCTAGAATAAAATACCAAAGAAAAATTTATTCTTTTTAACGAGTATTGAAGTGTATTACCAACAATTCATTTTAAAACAATACCCCTATCAAAAATGATATTACTATTGACCAAGGTCAACACTGTAGACAAGAGGTTCAGACTCTGAAACATTGTCAACAAAGGTTTTCAGCCAGTGACTCTGAAACACTGTAAACAAGGGGTAAAGCCAGTGACCTTGGTACACTGTAAACAAGGGGTAAAGCCAGTGATCCTGAAGTACTGTAAACAAGGGGTAAAGCCAGTGATCCTGAAGTACTGTAAACAAGAGGTAGAGCCAGTGACCTTGGTACACTGTAAACAAGGGGTAAAGCCAGTGACCTTGGTACACTGTAAACAAAAGGTAAAGCCAGTGACCTTGGTACACTGTAAACAAGGGGTAAAGCCAGTGATCCTGAAATACTGTAAACAAAAGTTAAACCAGTGACCTTGGTACACTGTAAACAAGGGTTAAAGCCAGTGATCCTGAAATAGTGTAAATTAGGGGTTAAGCCAGTGACCTTGGTACACTGTAAACAAGAGGTAAAGCCAGTGACCTTGACACACTGTATGTCACAGCAAGTGATCCTGAAATTCATTATGATTATCAACAACAACAACAACAACATCATCATTATTGTTCCTGTTGGCGCCCATTTTTTCTTTATAATATTGACATAACCCAAAATTATATTTGTTGTTTTTTTCCTATGGTAATATGAAAAAAAAAATCTGTTTGAATTTTCTTGCAGTTCTCTCCTTATTTTACTGTTATATGATAAAGAAGAGTAAAACAACTTTCTTCAACAATGTATTGTATTTTACATGTCCAGAAATATGTCATTATCCAACACACTAAAATATGATGGTATTATGTTAAACGCAGCTTACTGACTTCAATTTCGAAAACAGAAACATATTGTACTATTCTGCAAGCTTTGTTGACATAAACTGCCAAAAGAAGGAAATTTATTGCATAAATAAAGTAACTGTTAAATTTAAGACAAGCGTATAGTCAATTTTTTGACAATTAATGAACATTTCCTGTTGATCATTTTCAATTTTGCTATATTTATGTTTTATGACAAAACTATCTGTTAAAGAAATGCAAGGTTAAAGTTGGTGAACTTGACTGCTTTAATCCAATAGAAACCACAGGGACAAGCATAGCTTCTCAAAAGCTACTATGATCTGGCACAAAGAAGACAACAAAAATACAAGAAAAGATCTTGGGTGTGTTGTTTAAGCTATTTAAGATCTCAAGCGTTGATCTCTAAAAGACTTACCTTAGCAAAGAGTCCTTTGTTGATCCCTGTGACTTGAATAATGTTCCCTTGTGGATAGTGCCATTATGATTCAGGTCGTTCCATAGAAATCTGCACATAGAATAAACTGTAAATTCATGTGGAGATTTAGAAGGACAGGCTTCACCTTTTTTCTATTGATTAACATATCTTATTTTTAACCTAAAGTGCTTTTGAAATCAGGTTGTTGCTTCGGTTAGGATGGCTCTCATGTGGTAATTACTAAATAGCTCCCTGCCTACTCGTCTCCACCAATAACCATACATACAGTTAAGGGACATAGTGCGTTTTGGCTAGTTTATTTGTTTATATTCAGAAATACAAATGAAAGCTTGTCAGTTCCCAACTACATTCTATCAAAAAGGGCCGACACAAATGAAAACTTTGTTTTAAACATCTAACAACCAACAACAATTTTCAAAACAATAACAACTTTCATTTCAATGTACCCGGTATTCAGTTTTTAAATTGTGTTTATATTTTGCATTAAACTCCTCATGATCATATGTCTACTGTGGTGTAATGGATATGGTGCATGCCTGCAGAACTAGAGGACAAGGGTTTGAGCCCTGCTGCGGTCAAATGGAATAATTCTATTTTTTTATTTAAAAAAAAACTTGATATTTGATTACCTGAGACAATGCGTCTTAAACATTAAAATCAATACATCATATATAAAATATGTTCCCATGTACACTCATACTCTCACTAAAAACAAACATTGTTTAGATAGAACAAGACCTTATGGACATTAAAAATGACAGACTATGCCTTTCTGCAATTGATCAGTCGGCAGATGTGCACTTTCAGATTTTATAGCATAAAGCATAAGTATCCCTAAGTTGTACTTTAACGATACCCTCCGTCCAAAATGAAATGTTGCCCACGGTTTTGTTGAGAAGTGTAATTTTTTTTATTTTATTTTTTCATAAAATCTATGAAAGAAAGTATTTAATCTAAATGGATCATGTTGACTGTAATATTCTAAATGAAAAAAGTAGATTGCCAAATGTTTCAAGTCATTAAATTGCCACATTCGCTTAATTGATAAAATAATGTCACCTGCCAACATGAAAACGTCAAAATGGCATCACATTTTGTCAGCGTAGCTAGTCTTAATTAATTTTCTTTGTGTATTAAGGAACATTTATACATCCATGAACAAATGGCTGTTTACGGAATAAGGGATGGGATTTGACAAGTTAAGATCATTTTGTTTTGTAAAATATGATCCATCGCGAATTGTAAATCTGCTTGTCAATGTGCGATCCAGGGAAGTATAGATGGTGGGAATATAATTATGAGAGGGTATGTAAATAATTGTGATCTATACACAGATGATTCTTGTTCTCGATATGGCGTTCTGACAGACTGTCAAATCAATGCTCATACTTGTCAATTTCTGATATGCAAATTTCAGATTTTAGGTTGTTATTTATAGTTTTGTGTAAAATTAAAACAAAATCTAAAGTACACATTGATTGATTTATAATTATGTTCATATGTTCTTAGTGCATTTATGTTTTGTATAGAAAAAATATCATAGTAAATAAAATTTAAAGCTTTGAGTAAAAACTACGACTCTATTAACATGATCTTAGATCAAAATTTCAAATCATGTTATTTTAATTACCATGCAAAAAAGTAATATGTAATGAAATAATCACAGGCTAAAAGCAGATAAATTGCACACGGAAAATTTACAAGAATTACTAATTATACCGCTTACATGTAGTGTAAAATTAACAAAAAAAAATAATTTGAAAACTTGTGCATTGTATGATGTGTCGCAAGTAATGTACTTTAAATATTTTTATTCCGAGACTGAAATTTTATATCCTCTGTGTAAATATTTGGCTTTTCCTTCTTGTTTTTAATTTGTTAATGACTCTGATATATTTCATTATATTATTTTCAAATAATAACAACCAAATAAACTCCATTGAAGGCTGTTTTTACATGATATATTTTTTGATTGTTAAAACTGTATAGCTGGCTTAAAATTTCAATTATTTAAATTAACTTAGATCTACGAATAATTGTTATTATGACAACCAAAAAAATAACTGATTAGATGAATTGTTGAAAAATAAAAACAAAAGCTATGTATATCAGTCTTTCTTATTGTTTTGTCTAGTATTTATTATAAGTTCAAATATTAAAAAATAATGTATGGCAGTTTTGTGGTTTCACGGAGGTGTTATTTATGACATAATTTACCAGCCTGGAATAACATATTTATAAAAAAAGTAAATATTTTAGCATTTGCTAATAAGAGTACGCTTAGAAAAGATTCCCTTAATTCACCACAATACAAATACATTTGTTCTTGTTAAATCATGCCAATACAATTTGTCTACTGTGTGTTAATAATTGCATCACAGTGTTCAGTAAAATGTTTTTGCAATTAATTTTTTTTTAAATAAATGTAATCACATAATAACATTATTTTTTATATACTATTAGCTAGTTTGTTATTTGTTGGAAAAATTAAGGTATTGTCATGGCCTTGGTCTTGGCGTTGTAGTTGTTGTGCAAAACACAAATGTAGATGATTACTTAACAAACGTTAAAAATATTAACAAGAAACTTGGTACCCATGCTCTTAATGTCAATATGCCAATATGGAGTAAGTCCTATAACTCCGGCAAAAATGTTTGCTGAGTAATACACCTTGATGACTTATAATGAAAAATCAATGAGCTTAATGGAATTTACTATTGATCCTCTTGTTCTAATGTAATCTTTAATGTGAAACTATTATTACATATACATGTTGATAATTGTTCTTATTCAATTCTGATGTAGCCCGTTACCAGCAGCTACAGTCAGAGTATGTTGAGGTGGCAAAAACCGCCGCGGAGCAAAAGGCACTCATCACCCAGCTTGAGGAGGACCTGCGACATGTGAACGCACTCTCTGCCATGTTTCGGGGTGAGGGAGAGGGGACGGAGTCAACCACGCCCACCGCAGAGATGGTGGCAGAGGCCGTTAAGGAGGCTAACACGACTGGTAAGTAGATTTTGCAGAGCCATTTACTAATAGGAAGGATTGGTGGGATATGGGTATCAGGTCATCTGTCATTATACAGGAGATGGAGAGGGAAGAGAGTCGACCACGCTAACCTCCTACATGGCTACAGGGGCTGTTATGAAGGCTACCACTGCAAGTAGGTAGATCTTGCAGTTTCATTTACTAGTAGAAGGGATTTGTGGGATAGGGGTATAAGATTGTCAGCCATAGTCATAGTTATGGAGGCTACCATTCCTGGTAGGTAGATCTTGCGATTTCAATTTCATTTTTGGTTTGAGGAAGAGGTTAACCAGGCCCACCACAGAAATGGTGCTAGAGGCTTTGAAGTACATTGTAGATTACCTAAATACTGATATTTATATTTTTCAAGTTCATTTTGTCAAATATTGAGGGACCTTGAACACGCTCTAAGCCAAGTCCTTAGGTGGAGGGACAGAGTGAAGGACACCCTCTGCCAAGGTAGTCACTATGGCCATCAAGGTGGCCACCACTGATGGTATGTAGACATATTTTAGTTCCATTTATGAGAGAAAGGTTACATTTGCCATGTTTTGTGGGGAGTTGGAGGGGAAAGTCATCCACATCAACTTTCATGGTAGTTGCAGTGGCCATATCAAAGTCCTTTAGTTTGTTAGCAAAGGTATGGTGTGGCATATAGACTCATTCTTTGCCATGTTCTTGTTGAGTGGGGAAGGAATTGAGGGTACCATGCCCACGGCCATCAAGGAGGCTGCCACAGTTGGTATGTTGATCTTAAATTGCCATAAAATATTGGGGATAAGTGGTTGCCCTGTCTGCTATGTTCTGTGTGCTTGCAAAGAGTCAACCACGCCTTCAGCTCTGATGGTCACACTGGCTTAATTACTAAGAAAAGTTCTTGTTGAGAATGAATAATGTGGCTTAACATAACATTTCCGCACAGAACTGGTATGATATGATCTGTTATAAAGACATTTTTAATATTATGATAACATTAATTATTAATATTAATATAGATAAAAATTGAAGTGCATTGTCTTAGCCCTGATTTAATACACCTGTTCTATACTGTTTTTTTGTAAATTAATGTATTTCGTAATTAATTTGTGCATTGATATGTTGTTTTTGTGCGAAGATAATGAACATTACTGTTCCAACAATGTCATTAACAATATATTGTGATTGAAATGTTTTTGTGGTAAAACAATTTGTTACATTTGTGCATGTTACCATGAATTTAACTCAATATCATTATTTTGATCAAGCTGATATTTTTGTTCTTGTGCTCACAATGCAACTGATATTTTTTGGGTTTTGATAGAAATTGTGATCCATCAGAATATGCTTTTTTCAGCTATAATCCAGCAATTGAAGATATGTCTTTCCATATGTCTATCCAAATGTCTCTCAAAAGCTTGTTTCAAATATTCTATTAGATAGATCACTGTAATTGTTTTTCAGGGAATAGAACTGTTCAAATCCATTAAAGAGTTAAATAAAGGATTTATCATAGATATATTTATGGCCACAAATCAATGATCATTAATAAAGGTCCAAAAGGACACAGGTACTAGAAGAGTGTGTATAGCATGTGATAAATTATGTCATAAATGCTACGACTGAAGGCAATATTTTGCTTTGAATGAAGTCTTAAAACAAAGAGAACTTTTATTTTTCTTCAACATTTTCAATGAAACAAAGTGCAGTCTATGCCACTTAGAGCCCCAAATTTGTTTTATTACTGGAGTTTCATAAGGTAATTAGATTTCTCAATCACTTCGGCAAACCTGTTTCCAAACTATTGTTTTGACAGTGCTCCAGCAGGCGGCGGTTTTGTGAAAAGGTTTGTTTTAGTGTTTTAAAAAACTAAACTTTCAATCAAACTCTGGTAAAAGACCAAAGGTAGGACTCTGTTAGCGACTGTGCTATGTTTCATTTATAAAGGTGAAGAAATAGTAAAGATATCTTTGTTTAAAATCTTGTTTCGAAGCTAATTATTGGCTTCTGACGGTGCATTTATGATGCAATTTATCATGTGGTATCTTCACAGAAATTTGACTTGAGAGTGATTCATATCAGCTTTCAGCTGTCTTCACAATCACCCTAAGTCCCTAACCCTTATTTACTATATACAAATCACTTTCAGTATCAAGCCCTGCACATGGAGATGGTAGTCGGTCAGCTTCAGACTCCCTACTGCCCATTGTCCAGTCACAGCGGGAGAGGTACCGTGTCCGCGCCCAGGAGCTTGAGGCCGTGAGTTTTTTATTCATCCTTAACATCTCACCTAAGAATTGAGTTTATCATGTTGTTCTAATCATTTTGTCAATCCTGTTGCTGCTGTCAGTGTTTTGCATACCCCATATTTTGTTTCTTGTTTATAGCCTAACATGGGTGTTTCATCTTAAAGTAACATATGCCAGATATTTCTCAATCTTTTAATGCACAGTTATATAGCTCTGGACTACTTGAGGATTTCAAAGCCATTATGTAAAAACATAATTGTTTATTTCAGATCTCGGTTAACAATATGCATAGTAATTTCTTTACTTTACATTTCCTTAGATTTCTGTCTTTGTCTAAGTCACAATTTTAAATCGAACAACCATTTCACTGATTCTTCCCATTTTTCTTTCAGCAAACAATAGGACAACAACAACAGATTACGATGCTTCAGAACGAGATTGACAAGCTGCGCTCAGATAATGTCAAGTTGTACGAGAAGGTGCGCTACCTACAGTCTGCCGGATACACACACAAGGTACGGGGGGGATAAACTAGTGGCTCTGATATACAAACCTGACTCTTTCATGTGGAATGATATGGTGTGATATGTACAGTGTAAGGTTTCTCATGGCCTAATTTTCATCCAACTTGATGTGATTCTAGAAACCATCTGCTTTTGTAATATTTGTATGGTGGCACATTACTGGTGTTTTATAGTCTGAAAATGTTTGCACCTTGTTTCCTGTTACCACCAATTATCTAGCCATCTAGTTAATGTTCGCGAAACTTTTTCAGTAAGATAAATAATATTAGACTAAAAACAGGCTTGAAAGTGCCCAGGAATGCCATCTGTACTCTTTTCATGCTGTACAACACTAACAGGTTATCTGCTTATGATTTGCGTACCGTAAATGACTGGGTATTAGACGCCCTTTTTTTCCTCAGATTTCGATGCAAAAAAATGCCTGCGTATAATAACCCGTAACAATTTTTCAAAGTTTTTTTCTGAGGTCGATTTTTAAGCTGAGAGTTTGTTTACATTTATGTAGAAAGGGAAGTTACTCGCGTCATATTGATCGATTATATACGGGTTAAAACGGCAAGTTAAAGATCGGTATACGGTATATCGTAAGACGTTTATAATTTTAACAAAAATATTTTTGGATTAAATGTTTTTCGATTAAAGTTATTCAATTTAATTTTGAATAATAAATTGAATTGAACAATAATTAAACTTGCATATAAGAAAGCAAAGTTGGGCACTGTCAAAATATTTTTTGTCAGTTGTACGATAAGGTGTGAAAAACTCGACTGCCTTTAACCTGTTAACATACCAATACTACAAACTGTTGCGATAATGGTCTTGTTTATTCGCACTTTGTCACGTTCTTTATTCTTTTCTGTAGGTGTTGACATTTTGAGAACAAACTCGTACAATGTAAGGTCTTTGCAAAACTTAACTTATCATTCTTGACGTATTTTGCTTACTGTCAGAAAGAATCTTACAAATTGTCATAAAAGGTACTTTTTAGTGCCATCCAACAACAAATTGTCACACTAGGTACTTTTTAGTGCCATCATGGGGAAAGTGCGTACATCGTACACAGCACGAGAAAAGCTAGCTGTTATCAGCTATGCTGAAGAGCACGGCAATCGTGCAGCGGGTCGCCAGTACACGATGAATGAGGTCAACGTACGCAAGTGGCGAAAACAGAAGCACGAATTAATGGCGGTTACTACACGGACAAGACGACCAAAGACATGACGGAAGATGAAATGGAGCGTTTCTTCGAGAGTGACGACGATGACGAGGAATTTGAGGAAAGCGATTTAAGGATTAGTGAATGACAATTTGTGTGTTTCTTTGTGCAATATGTGCTGATTGAATGTGTTTATTTTAAATAATCTGTTATGTTTTATATCACATGAAACGAATAAAAATGAAACCAATTTTGCTTTGTGTTATCATTGTATGGTTTTAAAGATAACCATCGCCATTTTCACGAAAAAAAATTTTTTGGTCACTGTCAACAAACATGGTGGCCGAAAATGCCAGACAATTTGACATTTTTTCTATGCGTCTTTTAACCCAAAACATAAATTAAAAGTTTTTTTCCCCGATTTAGCACATATTTTTTTCCCTGCGTCTAATACCCCCTATCGTCTTATAACCAGTCATTTACGGTATTCCTTATACCCTAATAAGTAACATAATAATTGGTTAACTGGATAAAATTTGTGTTACCAATTATCTAAAAATGCATTTTAGCTTCTAGCACTAAAAGTTTATCCAGTTATGATTTGCAAATTCCACTTTAGTAACATAATAACTGGTCAACTAGATAAGATTCTGTGGCCTAGTGGTTAAGCGTCTACCTACGGAGTGGGAGGTCGTGGGTTTGATCCCTGGCTGCGTCATACCAAAAGATGTTAAAAGTTATAACAAGTGGCTCCCTTGCTTTGCACTCCGTATGCAAAGGGTAGTGCTTGGAAAAGTGGTGTACTCAGTACTGGTTCAGCCCAGGAAAGTTGTACCCTGTGTATCAGTGCTTTACACCGAGCACGTTAAAGAACAATGGGGTGTCTTCAAAAAAAGAGCTAGGGTATCGCACCCGGACTGCCTTAATGATAACTGGTAACACAAGTCATTTCTAGTTAACCACTTATCTATGATATGGTTTTGACATTAATTATTCATTCAGTTCAGTATTAAGTCTCAAAACTCTTAACAAGAATGCTGTGGAGCGAACATCAATGCTCATCTTTTTATTTCCATTCAAGCAAGCGGTATAACTGTACAATAATTAAAGCCAAACTCGTAGGCTGTACAAGTGCGTACTGTCTCTGGCAACAAGTGTACCAAGTTTCAGTTGAATTTCTTGAACAGTGTTTGTAAGTTTTTGCACTAAGGCGCCAACAACACCAAGGTTTTCAGGTTTTGTGTCTCATGTTTAACCTGACTGATGCCAATAGAATGGTTAACTCATTGGCTTATGTGAATGTCTTAAGAATAAAAATTAAACTTTCATACTTGTTTTTGCTTTGAAATGTTATTCATTAACCCATGTCCCCCACTATTCTAGCCTGGTTCTCAGCAGCAGGATGATGGTACTCTGACCAAGTACTCGACCCACTATGAGGAGAAGCTGGACCCCTTTAACACATTCAGCAGAAAGGTAGGCAGCTAAATACACCGGGGGAAAACAGGGGGTTACAGGGGCCCATAGCAGCTCAGACGTCATGTCTCTTTAGGCGTCATGGATTTTTGGTTTGACGTAATCACATGTACATTAAGTCTAATAAATCCAATGTCCATTTGGTTATATAGCTTATTTCTCACTAAGGGAATGTCCTTTCAAGGTCTAGCACAGGGGACAGAACTTAACTATTGTTTATGTTTTCTTAGCCTTTATTCTATATACACATATTGTGAGTTACAGCAAAGTTCAAGCATGGTATGAAACCACTGAGTGTGTTCATTAGTGGCCTTGATATACAAACCACTCTTTGACATGGAATGATATTATGTGATATGTCCAGTGTAAGGTTTCTCATGGCCTTTTCAACGAATATCAGTTTTAGTTTCTAGCCAGGAAATGGATATATCATGTCAAAACAGTCACATATATGATATGTTGCTTATTTCAGGAGAGGGTCAAGCGCTACATGAATCTCAAACCTTATGACAAGATCACTCTGAGCATGGTAACACCTCTTCAAATAATAAATACAAAACTGTGTCTTTTATCAATTCTTGTAAGGTCAAAGAAGTGAATGAAACAGAGATTTTGTGTGTAAGTAATGATCCCATGAAGTGTCTTAGAAAGATATATATTCTGAAGTGTTTTTAATGTGACATTATCTTATGTAAGCACCAATTGCATTTTTTAAATTGCAATATATGTACAAATATTACAGCTTGATAATAAATAGGCAGTTTTAATCCACTCAGCTTTCCCCATTCTATACAAAGTATCTCTTCTGTTGTTTCCAGGGGAAGTTCATTCTTGGGAACAAGACAGCGAGAGCGTTTGCGTTCTTCTACACAGTCATCCTACACTCTCTCATCTTCGTGGTGAGTAGGGCTTACATTTATGTATTGTCTTACTGCTTGTATACACTTAACCATAACATCTCTCATCCCAGGTTATGGTTTCAATCCTTACAAGGGGGGACTAGCCTATGGCCTTTCAAAATAAATACCAAGGGGCCATTTAATTACGAACCCTATGAGAAACTTCATTATTAAAAATCATACTTTGGAGAGATTTCTAAAAGCAGTACTGCACTGTTTAAAATCCCTCGTAGGTACAAAACTGTTACAATGAAACAGCCCTCTGTTTTTTCCCTTGAAATCAGCTTGGGTATGGTTCGTGTTAGTGTACAGATTACAGTTGTCTTCATGATCAAGCTGAAATCAGTTAAAGAAACTGTGCTGTACTCTCAGTGTGGGGATGACATGATAAAGACATGTATTAGTAGGATTCTGTTCCTAATATGAAGGTTTATAGAGTCAGGTCAGTTGCAAGAATTATCTAGCATATAAATATATATGTGGCAAGCTATAAAATCTTGTTACTGGTTCGTGCTTGCGAAAAAGACGCAGGATTGATATTGCCTAGTATTTCAATGTTGTCATCACAATGTTCCATTGTTTATTCTAAACTGTAACCCACAGTTATGGTTAAATCTGCTCAAATAAAATAGGTGAAATCATCTTTATGGTTTATGTTTTCAATGATTTGTTTGAATCATTCTTGAGCATATTTTGTTCTTGTAAAAGGTTATAATTTTCGGTCTATCAGCTTTTATTTGTTTTTTTTTAGTGTGAAAACAATACCTCTACTTTTCATTTATTGATGAGTCAACCACATCATGGTGTTCATATGATTGTTTGATTGTGCTTCAATTGTCAAAATTTGCTTAAATTTGCGAGGATTATTGTTTTTATTTTGTGGTCTATTGGCCATGTCTATGACTTCATTAAGCAAGTTTCATAGCCATGCTGTTAAGAGTAATGAATACAATGAATTACTCATTTAAAAGTATAAATGATATGGGGATTTTGAAAATTCTAAATATAAAATTTGAGTAACCTTTAATTTGTTCACGCATACACGTATAGTGGTTGTCTCAATAATTTAAAGTGACCTTTAAAGATTTTGAAGGAAATACCAGTTTATTAAATTAATCAATACAAGCACATTCTGAAATAAAGGATCTTAAGAGAGTTAAATTATTGTATGTTTCTAAAAAAAATCTTAAAACTCAGTGGCAATTTTGTTAACAAGGGAGGTAACTTTTCAGGTGCTGTACAAGCTGGCCCACACAGAGTCAGTCAAGCGTGATACATCCCTTGAGTGCCACCAACAGTAAGTCTTTGGTTTTTAATACTGTATTTGTAGTGTTTCAAATAATTTTCAATTGTATTCTCTCAAGAGCAAAACCAATAAAGCAGATAATTCTTGGTAGAACAGGTGGGAGATGACGGGCATGGATTGTCTCCCATGATGGATGCAGTTGTTTTAATGGGAACCTTTGATATACTTCAGGTTTGCGGAGCACATGTTGAAGGCACATGGAGAGAAACAGTGGGAAATTGGAGACAACCACCAACATTGATAGGCATGGATTGCCTCCCTTGGATTGAAGCAATTTTTATTATTTGAAAATATATTGTTCAAATAGGATCAAACATCAGAGACATTATGTTTCATAAGATAAATAATGATTGCAGTGTGGCTTGTGAGCTGAAGATAAAGTATGCTTTTTGAGACAGAATAAAACAATTTTAACAATTTCATATTTAATGTAAATAATTTTATAATAAGAATTCTAACACATGGCTTTCTTCTTTTGAGAAATTTGCTTGGTTTTCATATTCACATCTGAAGGGATTCATATAATTACGCAATGCTGGGTATTGGAGATGGGTTTTATAGCAGGATTTCTTTTAGGATAGTTTCCATCTTCTGGAATCATCAGCTCATTTTTTAACATTAATAGTAAAAATATTTTTTTTTTAACATTGATAGTAAAAATATAAAACAATGCTGTTTTGAGAAGGCTTTTGAATACACATCACTTCATGATCTTTGGGTATGACAGTAAATAAATATTTGAGTTTCATTGTTATCTTAGTCATATTGTATTCTGCAGAAATAACATTCATAAATTACATTATTAATCATATTTTGTGGTAAGTTTAATAAATTCAGATATGGACTTCGCGATACATATACAATAGCGAAATTGACTTATTTTAACTAAAACTCCTGATCATGTATTCATTGGTATTAAAAAAAGTACAGGGAAAGTATCTCATTTAACAATAAATTCTATTAATTTTCAATTTTCAAAACAGGTTTCGGATTATTTATAAATATACAATGGTAAAGTTGACTCTTTAAAAAAACTGTTTTGATCATGTAAATATTGGGATTAATAAAATACAAGGAAAGTGTATTGTTTTGCTTCTTTACTGTTCACAAAATCATGATGGTTTAGACTATACTTCCTGTACGGCCCGCTTGACCTTGACCTTGACCTTGACGTAGGTGAGACAATGAAAGTAGAGACTTTGTGTGTGTCCATCCGTGCATGCAAGTGTACATGATGTTTTCTATCCAGTTTTTTCCCACCTGTAATTCGGCAGTGCATGGGCAGATTCAAAATCATGTGGCACACATGTGTGCAATGAGGAGACAGAGCACAGTACACAAGACCAGGGTCCATAGATTACAGTCATACCCTGGGGTCAAGCCTCAACATTACAGATGATATTAAATTCCCTTAGCACCTATATTTATTATAGGTCATATGCTAAGGACACACTAAGAGGTCATTTGCCAAAATACTTGGTACATTAACCTTTCCAAACCTTGAAGGATTTTGAAATGCAGTCCACTGTGCAGTGTGGTGTGCGCTTAACTCGAGCTATGATAGGGGTGAATACTATCCCTGCATGCCACCCTTGACCCAGGATATTACTGTAGTTTCATAGTATGTCTACCCATCATAATCATATATCATATAATTAAAAATATTTCCAGCACAATTACGTGATAGCAATCATGTGTTCTATGTTTCTGAACAAAATCACTTTAGATTGTGGAAGAACATTGTTCCACGAAAAGACTCTGCTTTAAATGGAGCTTCTAGGGCATGCAACTCTGATACAAATAAGCTAAGGGTAATGAAATATTAGTAAGACACTTTCATTTCAAGGTGATAATATGTGCCAAGTTTCAGAACAATCCACTAAATTGTTGAAGAAGTTTGCTCTACAAAGACCCATACAGCTTTAAGTGTAAAATTATGATTTAGAGACTAATCTACCACAGCTGATGAAAACTATGTAAAGAACTAGTACACATAATAGTGATAATGCGAACCAAGTTTTAAAATAATCCATCCCTAACTGTGGAGGAACACCACAGCCAAGGAAAACTATGTAAAGAACTAGTACACATAATAGTGATAATGCGAACCAAGTTTTAAAATAATCCATCCCTAACTGTGGAGGAACACCACAGCCAACGCAAACTATGTAAAGAACTAGTACACATAATAGTGATAATGCGAACCAAGTTTCAAAATAATCCATCCCTAACTATGGAGGAACACCACAGCCAACGCAAACTATGTAAAGAACTAGTACACATAATAGTGATAATGCGAACCAAGTTTCAAAATAATCCATCCCTAACTGTGGAGGAACACCACAGCCAACGCAAACTATGTAAAGAACTAGTACACAAAAAAGGGATAATGCGAACCAAGTTTCAAAATAATCCATCCCTAACTGTGGAGGAACACCACAGCCAACGCAAACTATGTAAAGAACTAGTACACATAATAGGGATAATGCTAACCAAGTTTTAAAATAATCCATCCCTAACTGTGGAGGAACACCACAGCCAAGGAAAACTATGTAAAGAACTAGTACACATAATAGTGATAATGCGAACCAAGTTTTAAAATAATCCATCCCTAACTATGGAGGAACACCACAGCCAACGCAAACTATGTAAAGAACTAGTACACATAATAGTGATAATGCGAACCAAGTTTCAAAATAATCCATCCCTAACTGTGGAGGAACACCACAGCCAAGGAAAACTATGTAAAGAACTAGTACACATAATAGGGATAATGCGAACCAAGTTTTAAAATAATCCATCCCTAACTGTGGAGGAACACCACAGCCAACGCAAACTATGTAAAGAACTCATACACATAATAGGGATAATGCTTACCAAGTTTTAAAATAATCCATCCCTAACTATGGAGGAACACCACAGCCAACGCAAACTATGTAAAGAACTAGTACACATAATAGTGATAATGCGAACCAAGTTTCAAAATAATCCATCCCTAACTGTGGAGGAACACCACAGCCAACGCAAACTATGTAAAGAACTAGTACACATAATAGGGATAATGCGAACCAAGTTTTAAAATAATCCATCCCTAACTGTGGAGGAACACCACAGCCAAGGAAAACTATGTAAAGAACTAGTACACATAATAGTGATAATGCGAACCAAGTTTTAAAATAATCCATCCCTAACTGTGGAGGAACACCACAGCCAACGCAAACTATGTAAAGAACTAGTACACATAATAGTGATAATGCGAACCAAGTTTTAAAATAATCCATCCCTAACTATGGAGGAACACCACAGCCAAGGAAAACTATGTAAAGAACTAGTACACATAATAGTGATAATGTGAACCAAGTTTTAAAATAATCCATCCCTAACTGTGGAGGAACACCACAGCCAAGGAAAACTATGTAAAGAACTAGTACACATAATAGTGATAATGCGAACCAAGTTTTAAAATAATCCATCCCTAACTGTGGAGGAACACCACAGCCAACGCAAACTATGTAAAGAACTAGTACACATAAAAGGGATAATGTGAACCAAGTTTTAAAATAATCCATCCCTAACTATGGAGGAACACCACAGCCAACGCAAACTATGTAAAGAACTAGTACACATAATAGGGATAATGCTAACCAAGTTTCAAAATAATCCATCCCTAACTATGGAGGAACACCACAGCCAACGCAAACTATGTAAAGAACTAGTACACATAATAGTGATAATGCGAACCAAGTTTCAAAATAATCCATCCCTAACTGTGGAGGAACACCACAGCCAACGCAAACTATGTAAAGAACTAGTACACATAATAGTGATAATGCGAACCAAGTTTTAAAACAAGAGATGTTTGTCAAACATTATGCCCCCTGAGCGCCAAGTTGCCAGAAATATTTGGACAATTGAATGAAATATGCATGGACTGAAATGACAGCTGATTTGTCATTGGATGCATATGAGGCAGGTCATCTACTGGTCATACCTAATCTTCATGTCAAGTTTGATGACCATAGGTCCGGGAATTGTTGAGTTATCACTCGGACAAGCTTTGGTCTTCCAACAGACCGACCGACATGTGCAAAGCAATTATATAACCCCTCTGCTTCGAAGGGGGGCATAATTAAACTAGATGTTCACTGAAAACTGATACTTCAACTCATGCATTTAGTGACATATAAATTTCTACTGTCTACTATATAAGAAAATAAAATATGGACAATCAGAAAACCTTTTTTCAGCTTACAGTCACACTGACCTTGACCTTTGACCCACTGACCTCAAAATCAATAGGGTTCATCTGCTGGTCATGACCAATAAGCCTACCTAGTATGAGGTCCCTGGGTCAAAGCGTTCTCAAGTTATTGATCGGAAACCGTTTTTCATGTTAAGGTCACACTGACCTTGACCTTTGACCCACTGACCTCAAAATCAATAGGGTTCATCTGCTGGTCATGACCAATACACCTACCAAGTATGAGGTTCCTGGGTCAAAGCGTTCTCAAGTTATTGATCGGAAACCGTTTTTCATGTAAAGGTCACACTGACCTTGACCTTTGACCCACTGACCTCAAAATCAATAGGGTTCATCTGCTGGTCATGACCAATACACCTACCAAGTATGAGGTTCCTGGGTCAAAGCGTTCTCAAGTTATTGATCGGAAACCGTTTTTCATGTAAAGGTCACACTGACCTTGACCTTTGACCCACTGACCTCAAAATCAATAGGGTTCATCTGCTGGTGATGACCAATACACATACCAAGTATGAGGTCCCTCGGTCAAAGCGTTCTCAAGTTATTGATCGGAAACCATTTGGTATTCCGACCGACCGACAGACAGACCGACCGACCGACCGACCGACCGACATGTGCAAAACAATATACCCCACTTTTTTCAAAAGGGGGCATAATAATCCATCCCTAACTATGGAGGAACACCACAGCCAACACAAACTATGTAAAGAACTAGTACACATAATAGGGATAATGCGAACCAAGTTTTAAAATAATCCATCCCTAACTGTGGAGGAACACCACAGCCAACGCAAACTATGTAAAGAACTAGTACACATAATAGTGATAATGCGAACCAAGTTTCAAAATAATCCATCCCTAACTATGGAGGAACACCACAGCCAAGGAAAACTATGTAAAGAACTAGTACACATAATAGTGATAATGTGAACCAAGTTTTAAAATAATCCATCACTAACTATGGAGGAACACCACAGCCAACGCAAACTATGTAAAGAACTAGTACACATAATAGGGATAATGTGAACCAAGTTTCAAAATAATCCATCCCTGACTATGGAGGAACACCACAGCCAAGGAAAACTATGTAAAGAACTAGTACACATAATAGTGATAATGCGAACCAAGTTTTAAAATAATCCATCCCTAACTGTGGAGGAACACCACAGCCAACGCAAACTATGTAAAGAACTAGTACACATAATAGTGATAATGCGAACCAAGTTTTAAAATAATCCATCCCTAACTATGGAGGAACACCACAGCCAACGCAAACTATGTAAAGAACTAGTACACATAATAGGGATAATGCGAACCAAGTTTTAAAATAATCCATCCCTAACTATGGAGGAACACCACAGCCAACGCAAACTATGTAAAGAACTCGTACACATAAAAGGGATAATGCGAACCAATTTTTAAAATAATCCATCCCTAACTATGGAGGAACACCACAGCCAATGCAAACTATGTAAAGAACTAGTACACATAATAGGGATAATGCTAACCAAGTTTCAAAATAATCCATCCCTAACTGTGGAGGAACACCACAGCCAACGCAAACTATGTAAAGAATTGGTACACATAATAGGGATAATGCGAACCAAGTTTTAAAATAATCCATCCCTAACTATGGAGGAACACCACAGCCAACGCAAACTATGTAAAGAACTCGTACACATAATAGGGATAATGCTTACCAAGTTTCAAAATAATTCATCCCTAACTATGGAGGAACACCACAGCCAACACAAACTATGTAAAGAACTAGTACACATAATAGTGATAATGCTTACCAAGTTTCAAAATAATTCATCCCTAACTATGGAGGAACACCACAGCCAAGGAAAATTATGTAAAGAACTAGTACACATAAAAGTGATAATGCGAACCAAGTTTTAAAATAATCCATCCCTAACTATGGAGGAACACCACAGCCAACGCAAACTATGTAAAGAACTAGTACACATAATAGTGATAATGCGAACCAAGTTTTAAAATAATCCATCCCTAACTATGGAGGAACACCACAGCCAACGCAAACTATGTAAAGAACTAGTACACATAATAGGGATAATGCGAACCAAGTTTTAAAATAATCCATCCCTAACATGGAGGAACACCACAGCCAACGCAAACTATGTAAAGAACTAGTACACATAATAGGGATAATGCGAACCAAGTTTTAAAATAATCCATCCCTAACTATGGAGGAACACCACAGCCAAGGAAAACTATGTAAAGAACTAGTACACATAATAGTGATAATGCGAACCAAGTTTTAAAATAATCCATCCCTAACTATCGAGGAACACCACAGCCAACGCAAACTATGTAAAGAACTAGTACACATAATAGGGATAATGCTAATCAAGTTTTAAAATAATCCATCCCTAACTATGGAGGAACACCACAGCCAAGGAAAACTATGTAAAGAACTAGTACACATAATAGGGATAATGCGAACCAAGTTTCAAAATAATCCATCCCTAACTGTGGAGGAACACCACAGCCAACGCAAACTATGTAAAGAACTAGTACACATAATAGTGATAATGCTAACCAAGTTTTAAAATAATCCATCCCTAACTATGGAGGAACACCACAGCCAACGCAAACTATGTAAAGAACTAGTACACATAATAGGGATAATGCGAACCAAGTTTCAAAATAATCCATCCCTAACTGTGGAGGAACACCACAGCCAACGCAAACTATGTAAAGAACTAGTACACATAATAGTGATAATGCGAACCAAGTTTTAAAATAATCCATCCCTAACTGTGGAGGAACACCACAGCCAACGCAAACTATGTAAAGAACTAGTACACATAATAGTGATAATGCGAACCAAGTTTTAAAATAATCCCTCCCTAACTGTGGAGGAACACCACAGCCAACGCAAACTATGTAAAGAACTAGTACACATAATAGTGATAATGCGAACCAAGTTTTAAAAATAATCCCTCCCTAACTATGGAGGAACATATATTATTGTGGAAGAAGTTCACTTCACAAACTCCCACACAGCCATAGCTGTAAAATTGAAGCAAAAAGCTCTAAGGAAATAAAAGAGAAAACATTAAAAGTTAAGGATACAAAACTCTTGAACGACTTGGCTGTGGCTCATGAGAATGGTATAGGCACCAGTACTGGCACACATAGTGTAGCAAGTTTCAAAACAATCTGTCAAAAAAATTGTGGACTTAGTTTGATCCACATTGTGTTTACAATAAACTTCTGAACGGATCTTCCAACAATATGATGACTCCAATATGCCCCCTCCAATCTTTCAAACTTTCAGGGAGTATAACGTCATTTTTTTTTCTCCATAATTTATTTTGATTTCAAGTATTCAGTAGTAGTTCTAATAAAATACAAGTTCTTGATTATTATATAAGGTATAACTGTTTATTCTTCAACAAACGCTTCACATCATACCTTTTGTTCTGTATATTTGCAAATTAAACAGTGTCATGTTTACAGAAAATGAAAACTAATATTTCATAATGGATTAAAATGGTAATTAACAATAAACAATAGGTATTGGTCCTCAATATCATTTTCATCAAATAAATATTTGAGCACATAAAATTGTAAATAACAAGTAACAGACAATTTGTCAACATGAAAATGATATACAGTTCTATCAGTGAATCCTGATCCTGGTTCTGTTGTTAATAAAGAGAATATCACATTACGTATTGAATGACCAGGAATGTGATATTCTAATCATGCTGTAAATGATTTATAGTGCTAAATTCAATACAGTTTAAGACAGCATGAATGTTTTAACGCTATTCATTTATGATGTTGTTTAAAAAGATTGTACACTAGTTATATATCAAAATGATAGCAAATTACACAATGTTATTTCATGATGGCAACATCATTTATCAAATTTTGTTGGAAAAACTATGATTTAATATTAGGCCATATCAAGTACATACTACCAATTTTAAAGGATCATTAAAATGTTCTTCATGAAACAGGATGTTAAGTATAAATTGAAACACATAATGGGATTTTAATGAAAAGGACAAGAAGTTATTTTTTATCAACCTGTACAATAACCATAGAAAAGGTGAAAACATTTGTGACATAAAATATAAATCACTTTTAAAAGCCCTCTTATTTCCTGTCCTGTATAGTAGTTCATCTGTAATCCCCCCAAACTCTAGTCAGGGGCAATAACTGTGTTGTAACAGTGCTAACAAGTATTGATAACACAGTCAGGGGCAGTAATTGTGTTATAACAGTGATAACAAGTATTGCCTGCACAACCAAGGATAGTTACTTTGTTATTAGATTGAAAAGAAGTATTGACAACACAGACAAGGACATTAACTGTGTTTTAACAGTGAGAAGTAATGACAACACGTTCAAGGGCAGTAACTATACTTAAACACTGATTTCAAGTATTCAAAACTTAGTCAAGGGCAGTAACTTTTCTTTAAAAGTGATAACAAGTAATGACAACACAGTCAAGGGCAGAAGCTGTGCTTTAACATTGATCACGAGTATTGATAACTGGGATATATATCACAATATGAGGTGAGTTCAGTATTCCAGGTAGTCGCCATCAGCTGACCTTTTCTCCGTGTGTGTGAACACTTTCCAACACCTTCAACTGAAAAATATACACATGTACATAGTATTAACTTAGTTTAAACTCCATTGTGAAGACAGCTAGAAGCTGATATGAATTTGTTTCCTAGGTAGAAACCAATATTGGAAACTTTTCTGACAAGCCTAAGAACATCCCCTACATATAAGCATAGAACTTTTCTACCCTCCATAAAACATTGTGCATTGTTTTTCTGGGCACAAAAATACCTTCATTACAGCCATAATTGTATATATTTTCATCCAAATTTGGCATGTATGAGCAATTTGATTTTACTATATCACCATGTTGCTGAAAAAGACCATATTTCATTATATCTGAGTTTATTTTTAAATTTGTTCCACTGAATACTTATTTTTAACATGTTTATAATAAGAAAATTTAAACCAGCTATATGACACTGTGAGTACAGACCTTGTCAAAGAGCTGTTGGCACTGTTGTAGAGCAAGGGTGAACAACACGACTGCCTCGTTAAGCCACTGCACAGTACACTCAACCTGGAAAATGGTTTGAAAAATGTTAGTCAAGGTTACTGAGAAACTAACACAAAACCAGACACAAGAGCACCACATGTGATTTGGGCGAAACTGACCAAAGGCCACAACTCGATACTGTACAACTCAACATATTTGTCAGCACACAATTTCAAGGTTTCTCACCCACTTTTGGTCATAGTCGGGACACAAAATTTTACCTGATGTCTGCTGGAGATCTCACGACACGAGTTGACGATATGAAGATGGTAGACGGCCAGGATGAGTTTGGCAGAGTGGACATAGAAACTCACTGCAACGTCACTTGGCACTGACGGATGAAAATTTTGCTGGAAAACAGAGGGGAAAAAAACTAAAAGCAAATCACTCTCCAACAACTTGGCAGTAACTGCCAATCAAGTGCCAGTGTTATATCTCTTCGACTGTGGCAGAAGTTAGGAAAGATATTCTGCAATACTTCTTACATTGTAATACTGGTTATCTTGCTCACGGCACGTTACTAGAAGATGGTAGGTCACGAAAGATAAGTAAGGCACTACAACAAGTCATGGTGGATATGTGTACTAAGTATCAGTGTTTATCTCTAGAATTGTGGCAGAAGTTTGCTCCTGGGAACAATGTCGAATATCATGTTCAAGGGCATGTAACTCAAGACAAGTAGGCTTTTGATCAAGACAAATCAGCCAGCCAATACTTCATATCATGTTGGTAATGTGTACTTCGTATCAGAATATTATCTCTCTAAATTGTGGGAGATAGCTAGGGTGTAAAAATCATGTTCTAGAGTGCATAACTCTAAGAGGAGTAGGTCATTGGTCACGAAAAATACATCGGGCACTACTTAACAAAATATTGGTTATGTGTACTAAGTTTATGGCTCCAATTTTTTTTGTGTAACAAACTTAAGAATCTTATTTTATTTAGCGGAATTACTTGAAAACTCCTCAAAATAAATATATTACACAAAATATACAATAACAAAAATGTTGTACTTCATCCTTTAATTAGGGATTTAAGAATGTTTTGAGAAATTGAGGCCGAAGAGTTATCTTTCAAACTGTGGGAGAAGTTCATTCTACATACTGTGTGCAACAGACCACCTGTCCAAAAACCCAAAAGACTAAATATCTGGGGGATCCAATATGCCCCCAATTCAAATGTTGTTTGCAGGAGTATAATAAAAATAAATTTGATGTGAATATTTAATAGAACACAGCAAATATCTAATAAAAAGGAAACAAAAGGCAATGTGTAAATAACTACTTCCTTGCCTGATGTAGTGTAAATCATCATTTATTTATGGCATGTAAATATTGTTGGCGCTTTTTTACATTAAACATAAGATATAAAAGAACATAAAGTAACATTAAAAATCTGTATAAAGACTATGACTCAATAATGAAAGTTTAACTATTTTAAACACGACCTCAAGCGCTTAAAGCATAAGGGCTATTAGGAGTAAAGTCCATTCTGAGTTCTCGAACACATTTAATGTACATAATGGTGTTCAAATATCTGTATCCTACCATAGAACTGTACTGGACTAAGTCATCAATGGACTTTCTTTTCGGGAAGGCAAGACTGGTCCTACCCATGTTGAGCAATTTCATTGTTTCATCTAACATCTGAAATAGGAGAATTCATTTCTTCACAAGCCTTGGTCAGGTTTCATGATTGATTATTTCCACAGTTTCTCTTGTAAATGTTCCTTCTGATTGACTGCTTAAAGCCACATTTGTGAATTTAGTCTGTATATTTTATATTCACAAAAAAAAGAGAAACAAATGACTAGCTACATTAGGCTTCTTGAAAGCTTCGTATCACCCTACTGTCTGAGAATCGTAAGAATCAACAAAAATGAAGGACCAAAAGTAACCTGTAAAACATAAACAATTTAATATTGGCAACTTTCGCTTTATTTTTGTTTGTTATTAATTTGGAATTTATTTTTATTTATTTTTGCTTGTAAATATTTTTTTTCCAATTTCTTTTATATTTGATTACTTCAATACCTCTGATTTAATATGGGCCTCTAATGTCTAAAACTACATGTTATCAACAATTTACTTAATGAGTCATTTTGCTCAAATAGACATTAAATCCTAATCCCCAAGCTTACTGAATATCTACAATGTCATGACATTTGAAAGACTGACATTCCTTGACCCTATGAACCCTACAGCTTTATAATAATGGCACATGGCTTGACCTCAAATTCAGCACTTTGTGACGTTCAGGCAAATGGTAGACTGCAGGTCATAAATTACCAGTAATTTTAAAGATTTATTTGGAATGTATACAATATAGGCAAAAAACTTTCATCATAGACCACCATTGAAGTTGGCCAAGTATATAGAAGGGCATGCATCAACAGATATTAAAGACAGAGTTATGGGACTTGCTACCAAAAAGGCATTCTTGTCACTGGTTGTAAGTAAAACAATCAGTCCAAGGTTAAAGCATCAACACTAAAGCAATACTTAAAGCAAATGCTTTAAAAAAACATACAAGCTAAAACTGAAACAACTGAATATGAGTGGAACAAGGCTTATGTGAGAAATCGCATGACTTACGAGGATCACTTGTTTGGCACTGGTGAAAGTCTGGTCTCCACTGAGCTTGTGATATATGGACAGTGCTTTGGCCAGGTGATTGGCTGCTTCTTGCACCTGGGCAGAGGAAAACACAATCAAACATTCATACACATATACAGAAGACTAGCCATTGCAAGTGAGTCATATAAAAATGTCTTCGTGCACCTGGGCATAGGAAAACACACAGTCAAACTTCATACACATATACAGTAGACTAGCCATTGCAAGTAAGTCATTAAAGTTTTTTTTTATCTTCGTTATTCTATCAGGGATAGGAAGCTTTTCTGAATCCTGTATACAGATCCGTCAGGAAGCATTCTGTTGTAATATTTGTTTTATTGTATGCCTCTTTTGAATAATTCTATGTTTTAATGCGCTGTTTTAACCATCAAGACTGCACTTAGCTTTTACTCAAATGACATCATAAATCTCTTGCATTAATAGTTGAGTGAATTTTCTTGATGATCACAAATCAGCAAATGAATTATTTCCGAGTGGTTTCTTTGATATAGTTTGTTCCTGAAATAATATCTTATTGATTTAGAATAAAATATTGTCAAAACTTATAAAGACATCAGTGTGTAAAAGGCGTGCAGCACTCAACACACATGATGTGGAAAAAGATGACAGTAACGTGATATTGTTTTTTCAATATGGCGAGCTGTATTTTCACTGTTGGATACAGAAAAAGAATTGTTAGGCATTTAACCAATTAAATCACCATGCATCACTTTCATTGTAACACACAGTTAGGTGAAAACTCACAACCTTGATGAACTCCAAGTAGAGGAATTTTTTAAAGAGATTTAGAGGGTGATGTAAAACAGTGCATTATCTTACAAAGTGAAAAGATATCTTTTCTTAACTATTCTCAGTGCCTGTTCTACAAACATGTATCAATTGTTCAGACATCAAAGTTCGGACTTGCCTAGCTAGAAAACAGTGAAACTGATTTAAGGTCAGCTACCCATACAAATATACTAGGGATGCAAACGAATGACAAAATTGATATTCGAATATTCGGTAATTCTTTCGATCGAATATTCGAATATTCGAATACCAAAATGATCCTTTGAGAATTGTAGTAAACTAATATTCACTAACGTAATAGCCAGGGCCCTGGTACCCTTCTTTGTCGTATTCGGTAACCGCGACGGACACCTATTATTCCACAAATTAGCCTCTGAATTTCCCCCTTTTCAGAATATATCCCAAGAAAAAGCGATATATTTTAAAGAAAAAAACGAACTATATCAATTCCTCTGCGTTTACTTTTGTAAACATTGCAAAATAAGATCGGGGAATTTCGTTTTTTCCCGGTTAAATGACAATATGCGCCAACGTGGTACTAATGCAGCCTCGTTCTGGGATTGATGTTTACGAAATATATTTATAGAAAACGACACCAACCATGCCCAAACGTCGATTTTGACTGATGTATTTTACATAAATACAGGACAAATATACAATGTACTTAAACGTTAAACCATACAATTACTTTTCAACGCAAGAGCGTTGTAACAAAACATGGAAAACAGTTTAAAGCACATAACTAGCATATGTCCTTCGAATCATCATGGCGATTTGCGCAATATCGCCAAGCTTGATTAGCAGTGAAGACAACACATTGGTATAAAGGCCGATCTTAAATGTTCGAAAAATAATTGGAATGTGTCTGATTTCACTTGTCTAACAGTCAGTAAATACAAAATTACGGGGACTGTTTATAGTTCCCGGCGATATATCCGATATGGCACGTGTATAGTGTCATAAGTTCACACCTCTGGCATAACGGGTCCATCGTTGTAAAAACAAGACAGACGAAGATGACAGTTGTAGGCAAAATGTTTATTAATTTAATTCAACAAAAACATCGAATATTCGAATACCTATTTTGACATTCAAATACCAAACGTTCGATCGAATATTCGAATATTCGTTTGCATCCCTAAAATATACCTTTGTGGAAACAGCTATCTATACAGTTATACCCACGTGAAGTCAGCTTTTCATTCAAGAATACCCACATGAAGTCAGCTTTGTACATCCACTTATACCCGGGTGTATGAATATGTTATATGTACCTGAGAGGTCACTGTGTGTCAGTTTACTGAGATAAGAGGTCAGTGTATGTCAGTTACCTGAGGTAGGGGCCACTGTATGTCAGTTACCTGAGGTAGATGCTGTGTTTGTCAGTTATCCACTTTATGTCAGTTACCTAAGGTAGATGTCATTGTATGTCAGTTACCTGAGGTAGAGGCCCCTGTATGTCAGTAACATTAGGTAGATGTCACTGTATGTCAGTTACCTGAGGTAGGTGTCACTGTATGTCAGTTACCTGAGATAGAGGCCACGGTATGTCAGTTACCTAAGGTATAGGCCACTGTATGTCAGTTACCTGAGGTAGAGGCCACTATATGTCAGTGATTGGAGGTAGAGGCCACTATATGTCAGTGATTGGAGGTAGAGGCCATGTATGCCAGTTACCTGAGGTAGAGGCAACTGTATGTCAGTAACCTGAGAATAACCTTGAATAGAGGCCACTGTATGTCAGTTACCTGAGGTAAAGGCCACTGTATGTCAGTGACTGGAGGTAGAGGCCACTGTATGTCAGTTACCTGAGGTAGGTGTCACTGTATGTCAGTAACCTGAGGTAGAGGCCACTATATGTCAGTGACTGGAGGTAGAGGCCACTGTTCAGTTACCTGAGGTAGGTGTCACTGTATGTCAGTTACCTGAGGTAGAGGCCACTATATGTCAGTAACTTGAGGTAGAGGTCACTGTTTGTCAGTTACCTGAGGTAGAGGCCACTATATTTCAGTTACCTGAGGTAGAGGTCACTGTATGTCAGTAACCTGAGAATAACCTTGGATAGAGGCCACTGTATGTCAGTTACCTGAGATAGAGGTCACTGTATGTCAGTAACCTGAGAATAACCTTGGATAGAGGCCACTGTATGTCAGTTACCTGAGATAAAGGTCACCGCATGTCAGTCACCTGAGGTAAATGCCACTGTATGTCAGTCACCTGAGTTAACTAAGGTAGATGCCCCTTGATGTCATTTACTTGAGGTCTCTGGTAACTGTTTGTCAGTTACCCGAGGTAGAGACCACTTTATGTGGGTTATATGAGGTAGAGTTTGTCAGTTATCTGAGGCAGAGGCCACTGAATGTAAGCTACCTGAAGTAGAGTATGTCAGTTACCCGAGGTAGAGACCACTTTATGTGGGTGATATGAGGTAGAGTTTGTCAGTTATCTGAGGTAGAGGCCACTGAATGTAAGCTACCTGAAGTAGAGTATGTCAATTACCTGAGGTAGAGGCCACTGTATGTCAGGGCTGATTTTGGTCTTGAACATGTGGTTCTCCTTCCCAGCCTTGTGCCGGAAACTGATGTCCTGAAAACACACAAGTGTTGATGCTTTTATGGCTGTTTTAATGCACTCCATTTCATAGTATCGATGGATGGAAAGTTGAAAGCCGAAATTAGTGTCCATTAGAAGACGCCCTTTATGGGTTTGACAGAAGCAGACACCTAACTCCACTATACAGTGTCATCCAAAATGAGGTGGAAGAATGTAGATTTTCACACATTCATTAAGTATTTCGACTCTTGTGTAACTTAAATGAATGCAGCTGTACTTCAAGAAAATAAACATTACAAAGACTAATATAGACAATACTTACCTAACCTAACATTAAGCAGACAATAAATTGTTCACATGAGAATAAGCATCTTAATATTCAACTGGTTATCAATTACACGAGGTTATCTAATCAACATAGATGAAACCCAGATTTCACAGAAGTGGGTTTTCCCTTGCGAGAAGAAATAAAAAGTTATAATTTGGCTTTAAAAATTCATTAAACAAATCAATGATATTCTATTATTTCTGAAGTGACTTGTGCCTATTAAAATCATACAATGTTATTTGTACCGGAGGATATGCTGCGAAAACCAGAATGTTTAAAATTCGGGGCTTCTATTATTCAACCTTTGTCATTGCATCAGTGACATGACATATGTCTAAAGATTACTAATCACCCACTAAACAAATTATTTCTAGCGATATCCAGTGAATGTGTCCCCCTGATACCAGCTTCATGGGTCTACCCTTCACAACAGTCACTAGCAGCATATCCTCGGAGAGTCCGGGTCACCAACTCTGCATACTAATCGAATACATAACAATATGGACAGGGAAATGAGGGTCACTATGCTCCATGAAGAGCACTATGTCACTGGGTCATGCTAGTACAAACCTATGATAACATTTTCTTACATTATCGTGTTTGTTCTTGATACACTCACTTTATGGCATCATTTAAAGTCTATGTCTGTGTATTTGTAAAACTTTATTTAAGAAAAAACTACTACATATATATATCTGAATGTTTCTTAACTGAGCTTTGAATTTGTGATGACGTCTAGAATAAGAACAAAATCATTAGCTGGTTGCTTCCAATTTCAGGAACAAAATGTACAATCATGTTTAATTAATGTTCTGTAGTATAGTATTTTTATTGTGATTTAATTTGTGTGCTCATATAGACGAACTCTTCCTGCTTTGAGACCAGTCAGGTATGGAACAGCCTTCCAATGACAAGAAGGTGCTCTCAAAACAACCTAGAATTTATTAGGCTGATCTGCACCTGGACAGGTCCTTCTTGAAAATGTTCAATGTGTAAATAGTCTTTTTCTAGCAAACAAAAGTAAAAAACAAAACAAATACAGCCTTGCATAGTAGTGTAGTTTTTTTAAATATATTTCCCATGTATATAACGCTACATACAATATTTGCTGTTTAAAATGTATACTATAATCATCTTAATTTATTATCTTGAAAGAACTAACCATTTTGCAATGGTATGTCAACTAACGGAACCGTTTATGTTTATGTTATCTTTGTATACAGTGCTCTTATTCATCTTACTTTTTGTAACTGTTTGCATGAATATAACTAGAAATGGCCTTTGTAAATATTTTTTCAATACGTTATCTATTTAAAACTATATGCTTTCATTTCCAGGTCAACAATTTATTGTTAATTTTTGTTATATTATGTATGTTTGTTATTCATGTCCGACAAGAACCTGTTGAGCTGATGTTTCTTGTAATCATATACCCGACTTTAAATAAAGATTCTTGTATCCTAAAAAATTTGCAATCATCAATGCATCTATTTTGACTTAATTACTTCTGTTACTTCATTAACAAACCGACCTATATATAATTCAGGATTACTTACAGCATCACAGAGTGTATCTCCCATCAACGTCACCACACACTTGATCTGGCCAGTGTTACTGAAACAGGAAATACAAGCATCTAGTTATGTGAACCAGTTCTATAAGCAGTTAGTCACACCTATCTTTTAATTGCAACCTATGACTGATCCCAATACACTGCTGAAAATCTCTCTAGGATTCTTGATGAAATGGCTCCCAAACTTCTGAGCCACAGTCATACTTGACTGTTATATTGCGTTCTGTTTCTATATTGTGTTACAACTGTCCAGAACTTAACCCACAAACTGCTCATTTATACAGATGGTGTTAAGGCAGAGTGATCAAGTTTTAATTACACTAAGTCAATTATAAGTATACAAGGTCTGTCTTAGATCCACAGTTTAAATATGAGAAAGTCTTAGCATTCTCAACTTCCTCTTGCAAGAGTTTTTGCACATTTAAAATATATACTTGGGATTGGAGAGGAGGTTTCGCTGGGGTTTGACCACTGTCCTGTCATCTGCAAGAATAAACATATAGCAACTTAGTCTTTGTTTGGTCTATTTCCAACCTTTTCATTGGTCAAAGAGCCGTTACATGATTAACCATACCAATTGATGTTCACAAGCAAATAGCCATATTTCGATATAATATAAGATATAACTAATAGTCCAACTTTATGGGCCATTATTTCTTGGTAAAAGAACACTGATTATGACCAAAATGTTTAACAAATAAGCAAATAGTTGACATTATCTTAAGGCTGTTACTATGGCCTGTCTAAAATTCCAAAACTAATTGAAATAATATAAATACTTTAATATTTTATGAATCTTATAGAATATAACACCAAAGTTTAAGAAAACTGAGTTGCCATTCATGCTTGAGCCAACTGCAGCTCAAATAACCATCAGTGGAATCTTTATAATCAAAACCTTTCACAATACTTTACTTTTGGAGTAATGCATCCATAAAATATTAAGTAAGAATTACTATAACTGTAAAATCTGCAATCCCCCTGATAGCTATATTGTTATTTCTAGTTCACAGGGATAATTCTAGCAATTTTCGAGATTTCTCACATAGAAATAGTCTGAATTGCACTGAAAGTAGCCTAAATGTGAGATATCCTCACGGCTCGCAGGCAGTTAAAAATTTATGCCTTTTCCCTTGTGTTGTTTATTGAATTACGGCGTTGCTTTTGACTATGGCCTGCCTGGGCCTTATCATATATTTTCTTCTATACGGTCTACAAACTTGTTCTGAAGCATTTTTGCAACCTGGATTTGTTTTAATTTACACCAGTTTTAATCTACATAAGCGCTTATAATTTTATAATATCGAAAGCATTATGAAACCTCACATAATGTCAGGTAAATGTTTTCAATTATTTATTTAATCCCACTAAAATTAAAATTATCTCATCAATTTTGGACAAATGGGAGCAATTCTCTCATTGAAAATCTTACATAGAATTTACCTAACTACAATAATGAGCGATCAGGGACACTTTTTTTATTATTTTGACATTTCTTATGTATCCCTATCTCGAGTCTGCCATTGTCAAAAAAATCGTCAAAAGACTCGTTGACGGACATTTAGGTAGACTTAGAATTTACCCTGAGTACATCATAATGGATAGAAGTCCAAAATCAGATTATCCTTAACTCTGACACCCAAGGCTCAACCTGTCACTGGAAATGGAGATAAATGTACATGCCTCAAACCAGGAGGGAAATCCTACAATAAACCACTTCATGGGAAACAATACTGTCTGCATCTCATGACTATGTGACACACAACACAGACATAAATTACTGCATTCATTTCCCATAGCTCAACATTTGACAAGATTGTTTCACAGACACCCTTTGCTAACATATATCACTCTCGACATTATTCCATGTTATTGACATAAATTAAGAAAAGAAACTAATGGGCTTTTATTTTGAGAGGGTTTATAATTGGCAAATTGATCAGGTTGTGAATTTAAAACTTAACATTTTTTTATATCAATGTTTGCCAATTATTAGATAATGGCATTGCCAATGAAAAAAAAGGAAAAAAATACCTCACAATCTGATGCCACTGAACAATGAATGAAAATGTCCAACTTCATAAAATCATGCCATGGCATTCGCCATATCTGTAAAACACAGGTGCATTGCACTTAGGGGTGACTATATTTCTTTTAATAGAAATCATATATTGAGACAATTTTTTTTTCTATTGACAAAGCTGTACAAATTGACTGCCTCTGTAGACCAATGGTGCAGCCCTTCATTTCTTTCCAAAATTGGGTTAATTTGGCTCTTGGTAAGGTGATGCAGTTGCTCTGTTTTTCCATGTTGACCAAGAGGCCTAACTCTGAGAGTGTTTTAGTCAGACTGATAAGACTTGCTTAACACATCTGCATTGCTATTGTTAATATGTGTACCAAGTTCCATGTGGATATCTTGAATAGTTATATCTAATGGCGTCACAAGCCACAAAAACATCACTTTGACAAGATGAAAAATGGCAAAAAAAATCCAAGCATTTATCAAACTAAATAATTTCCATGGAATGTATAACAAAGTCCCTATACCCTAGCCTCTGTATAGGCCCATAAAAGCCATGTTTGTTATGATATGGCCAAGAAAAAGAAGGAGAAGTACATGACACAAGTGGCTATCCTACTAGAAGACAGTAATTGCATCAAAATTGCATCAAAATCACAAGTAAATCCACCAGCAAAAGCAACATGTTCAAAGCAATTGCCAGTCTCTCAGATCATTCATGTATTACAGTAACAGTGAAAATAGAGGAGACAGAAACCATTGATCAAAGAAATAAAACCTATAATGACAAGGGATCCATGTCTCCCTAATGTGCCGCACAGGAAAGATAATGTATTTCCGTAATCAACCAGTGGCGAGGAATGAATGATGTCATGGTTGATACTTTATTAAGTCACGATTTGTCGTAACATAAAACACAAAGTCTGAAAGATTACCGTCTGAAATGAATTCTTAAAACAAAACAAAGCTTGACAAATTACCATCTGAAATGAATTCTTAATATAAAGTTCAGCATCAGAATGAGACTTTAAAGCTGAGAAATAAAACAGAGTTCTCCAAAAAGGAGGTTGTCTTGCTGTAGTTCATTTTCACTCTCGCTGTAGTTCATTTTCACTCTCGCTGTAGTTCATTTTCACTCTCGCTGTAGTTCATTTTCACTCTCATTTACATACAATTAATTTTCAAACAAATGCACATTATATAGAATTGTTTGACTACCAAGTCATTTTATGTATATGAAAGGCCAGTATCAACCATTAAATTATGAAGCAATTTCACCGCAATCTTAGAAAATATACCAAAAGATGCTGTCAAAATTTAAGAGACATAATAATCAAGCCTGAAATTGCCTCGCTGCACCTGCGGTAAAAACCGGCAAAAGTGAATGCCGGCAATGAAACACACGAAGATGACATAATTTAGTTTGAATGAGGCAAAATGAAATGATGTCTGAATCCAATCAGCCGGTCCAGTTTTTTCTGCTCTAGGGGCCTGTAAACATCATTTTCCTGACAATCTCATCCTATAACAAACATCACCAGGCATCACTTACTTTGGAGAATTGAGACATGCGATTTTGTTATTTCTGAGGCAATACGCTTTCAGATTAGAAAGAAACGATAAATAAGCCGTACATATGTACACAGACCATTAAATTGCTAGGATCCTCTTTAAAGGTTTTAACATTGCATCTTCTAAGAAAAAACAGACTAGGCAATAAAAAACACAATATATTAGGAAAAGTATCAAAATATCTTCTTCTTTAAATACTAAATAAACTTATTTTGACATTTCTTTTACATAAAAAAATAAACTACCTCTCTGACATTACCCAGGGTTTTAGTATATCATTAGAAAAGAAATGCTCAAGAAGCATGGCCCCGTATATTAAAACTCAGACATAATGGTTATGCTATGCACCATTGGGAAGACGTCTTACCAAATCCCATCCTGAAAGGAAATCTTCTACTGCATTCCTGAAACAGAGAAAATCATAATAATGGAATACCAGTTATAATCATTCTACTACACTTTTTGTTTATACATACTGCAAGAGAATACAACTGTCCTTTTCAAAGTTTTTATGTGACAATTATGGCACCATCAACAGTAATAAGGCTTCTCTTTCTGCTATAAACAGGGGAGCTTACAAAATTGTGTGAACATTATATTTATCACTTTGAGCAAAACCAGAGGTATCACAGAAGTGATGCTTACCCCCACTAGCCGCCTTCACACAGGATGTTATATGACTCAGGCAAATATTTGAAAAAAGAGTCATCATAAATGTTTTAAGTTTGCATCAACAAAAGAAAATCTTATTTGTCACAAGATCATTTAAAATCTACAATATAGCTGAAGTGTTAAACTGATGTTCAAGGGCACAAACCCCGGTAACTCAAAACATGAGTTGGTATAGGGCTCCATGAAAATGAGAAATAGACATGGGTAAAAAAAATATGACAGGCACTACAACCATCATAGTGGTAATACGTATCAAGTATCAAAGTGATCTTTCTTCAACTGGGGGAGTAGTCCAATATAGCCAAATGTGTACACATCATATTCAAGAGCACACAACTCGAAGATGAAATGGCTGTGAGGCATGAAGAATATGTCAGAAACTAGTACCCATCATTGTTGTACTGCAGAGTACCAAATTTCATAGTGATACTTCTTTAACTGTGGGAGAATGAGCTCCACACACTTTTGCCAAAAACTGATCAACTGATTGTAATTCTATGGTGACTCAAAAATACCCCTATTCAATATTTTTTGCAAGGGCATAAACAATTTAAAAATCACATTTGTTGACCAACAATGGTCCACAAATTAACAATGGATGGACAGCTTAGTTAGGTGATTAATAGTCATATGGTGCTATTTAGTCATTTTTGGAAGGTGGATTATACCATGATAAACACATTGTTTTAAAAAAGTGGAATTATCAAAATATAATTTTACTGTTCCTGACTTTAGCCGTTTTGATATGAAAAACGAGCTTTAGCACAAACAGTTCTCGGTAGATCAATCAATGTCATCATAAAGGACATCATGCAAAAATTTGGCATGAATTCCCAATAAATGTTCAATAAAATCATTGCATGTTTAATGATCACACGCATGTGATAGAATATTTGTGGGTTTTTTCATTGTAAGATTGCAATGTATTTTTCATAATGACATGAAATTGTTAAATCAGATATTATTAATGATGAAAATTTAATTTATTGGTTTTAAATTCTAGTACATCACTTCAAAAGAAACAAGAAACAAGGTATCCATAAACTCTTTATACCAAGTTTGATCAAGATATGTGAACTCTGACTAAAGTTATTCAGTTTCAACTATTTTTCAACTTTTAGTAACAGTGACCTTGACTTTGACCCTAGGGACCCCAAACGCAATCCCATGAAAGGTATCCATAAACTCTTCCTTTATACCAAGTTGGGTCAAGATATGTCAACCCTAACTAAAGTTATTCAGTTTCAAACGTTTTTCTATTTTTAGTAACAGTGACCTTGACCTTGACCCTAGTGACCCCAAATGCAATCCCATGAAAGGTATTCATAAACTCTTCCTTCATACCAAGTTGGGTCAAGATATGTCAACCCTATAAACTTAAGTTATTTAGTTTCAACCGTTTTTTAGTAACAGTGACCTTGACCCTAGGGACACCAAACACAATCCCATGAAAGGTATCCATAATCTCTACCTTTATACCAAGTTGGGTCAAGATATGTCAACCCTAACTAAAGTTATTCAGTTTCAAACATTTTTTCTATTTTTAGTAACAGTGACCTTGACCTTGACTCTAGGGACCCAAAACGCGATCCCATAAAAGGTATCCATAAACTCTTCCTATAGACCAAGTTGGGTCAAGATATGTCAACCCTTACTGAAATTATTCAGTTTCATAGGTGAATTTGATGCCCGCCCGCCCAAACAATGATGTTCGTCATTCTAATAACCAGGTTTCACTATGTGAAAACCTGTTTAAAAATCATTATTTTACAAATAAGAAATGAGCACTCTCTCACCCAACAATTATAGAAGGTGAAGTGATTTTACCCGGGCTTGGCTGGACTGAGAGTCAAAGTCCCCACTTTCCCCCGGACCCGGAGGTGCTGTGGTTACAACTGACAAGTGCATTAATAAATAAATCTTCTAGTCAACAGTGATTATTTTTATTTTTTCATATGCTTATAATGTTCTAATGATCTCTTTAGAATAAATGTATTTATACTCATTTAATATGATATTATTGTATGTCTTAACTATTTTAATAATACTATTCAACTTTAATCTTATTTGAATGCATGATAAACTACATGTATTCATTATCCCTCAGGTTCTGTGTTACATTATTGATATGTTATTTGATTTGTATTTTGTCGGATATTGGCTCTGCGAGCTAGTGTTGTAATTTATGTATATCAGACGTGAAATAAATTTTCTTGTATCTTGTATCTTATCTTACACCCAAACACACAATTATCCTCTGTATGATACCTGGATTTTTTTTCATGGGAATGTAATTTAACTTATTTGAAGAACCTCACAGTAAATTGTTGTGCATGGCAGTAAAGAAAATCAATGGAAAGTATAAAAACCATTTAAGAAGTATCAGCGACATTCTAAGGATCAGGCCACTCAAATGCTGCTAATATGCACGCCTGTTCAAACAATTAAGTGCCATTCTTGAAACCTGGATCTTTAATTGCTGACGAAGAGATCAATATACAAGCCTCCGCAAACAAATGACTGAAAAGTGTCAAGAGCTTACATGTTGGCATGATTTGCCACACATTAATAACATATCATTCCAATCTTGGATAAATATTCAAAGGATTTTCTCATTAACATTATCAGCTATATCATACGAAATTATTATTTTAAATCAATTTCTCACTATATTTCTTCTACAATAGACAGATACATTACATTAGCAAGCCTTGTTCAATGGTCACGACTTTTCAGGATAAACAATACGATATAACATTATAAGGCAGTTTCGAATGAGCAATTCTCTCGACTTCGTGACCTGAAATTTTGAGAAAATTTACCTATGGTAAAACAAATGTTCAAGAATATTAATTCTGACCAATAGGTATAAGGCCGTATTGAGTCTATCCCCAACCACTTACCATTGGTATGTCCCCAACCACTTACCATTGGTATGTCCCCAACCACTTACCATTGGTACATAGATGCCATATTTTCTGGAGACCATTCAGGGGGATTTGTTCAAAAGTCTGAAAATTCAGGGGGATTTTGGTAGTATTCAGGGGGATTTTTTAGCAGATCTAATTCGGCAAAATTTCAAAGTATTTTAAGACGCAAGTACGAAAAAAAAAAATTGCTTTAATTTTGAAAGGCTCCCGAGGGGATTATGTCCAGAATTTAAGGGGATTTGGGTCACATACCAGGGGATTTTCATCATCGCCATGTAGCATTACGGGCATGACACACGTGCCAATTCACCTTGTTAACCCCCTTTTCCAGCACTTCATCTATATTTTATGAGACACAGCCATAGGCCCATATTGCACAATAAAAGCACTCACTTGCAAAATAGAATACTTCACAGAAAAATATGTTTCAGAGACAATTTAATGGGCTTACCTTCCTCTAAAATTGGATACAAAATATGCTGCCTACGATCATAAATGATGACTTTCAGACTAATAGAGAGAATGGAATGAATTATCAATATTTTTCATTTCATTTCCCAAATAGTCAGATTTGTTTGCTTCTGATAAAATGCAAATGCATGATTTATTGTTTATGCATAATTTATTGTTTAAGTTCATAAACATATCTTCTTTTGGCATTCATCAAAAAATAAAAACATCACCACCATAATAAATAAATAAATAAAAGTCATTTCATCCGAATTGTCTACTTTCAGTTTCTCTTCTGAAAGTTCTGTTATTTTCCGATATTTGCGATGAAGGTCAATGTCATGTATGTAAACATATTAGTGAGGCATAACAAAGAACAGCATTGTCTATTAATCGTTTTAATCCTTTTCTTTACTGAATAATTTACTGTCACCTTAAAATTATTAATCCTTTTGATGACAATGACACATGTTTTGAAGAACGCTTTAATTTGTTACATCCTCTCTGATTGGATAAAAATTATAGTTTTAACCAATGAAAATCGACCTTTTATCTGACCATTCTAATTGACATTTCTTACGCAAATTCTGTCAGTTTCAATCAAAACAATGCATGAAATGTGCCCTGCTGATTTATTAAGTGTCACCCAATAGGTGTTGTTAAAACACACCATCAGTTGATAATCCAATTAAGCTACAGGACAGGGAGGGCATTATAACTGTAAACAGGCATATATAATTAAACCCTGTGATAAATTTGCGTAATTTTAAAAACTTTTTTAATTCCGGGGGATTTTCATCCCCCTCCGGGAGACCGGGGGATGGGTCGAAATTCCGGGGGATATGGCATGTATGTTGGTATGTCCCCAACCACTTACCATTGGTATGTCCCCAACCCACTTACCATTGGTATGTCCCCAACCCACTTGCCATTGGTATGTCCCCAACCACTTACCATTGGTATGTCCCCAACCACTTACCATTGGTATGTCCCCAACCCACTTACCATTAGTATGTCCCCAACCCACTTATACCATTGGTATGTCCCCAACCAACTAATACCATTGGTATGTCCCCAACCCACTAATACCATTGGTATGTCCCCAACACACTTACCATTGGTATGTCCCCAACCCACTTATACCATTGGTATGTCCCCAACCACTTACCATTGGTATGTCCCCAACCACTTACCATTGGTATGTCCCCAACCCACTTACCATTAGTATGTCCCCAACCCACTAATACCATTGGTATGTCCCCAACCAACTAATACCATTGGTATGTCCCAAACCCACTAATACCATTGGTATGTCCCCAACCCACTTACCATTGGTATGTCTCCAACCCACTAATACCATTGGTATGTCCCCAACCACTTACCATTGGTATGTCCCCAACCCACTTACCATTGGTATGTCCCCAACCCACTTATACCATTGGTATGTCCCCAACCCACTAATACCATTGGTATGTCCCCAACCCACTTATACCATTGGTATGTCCCCAACCCACTTATACCATTGGTATGTCCCCAACCCACTCATACCATTGGTATGTCCCCAACCACTTACCATTGGTATGTCCCCAACCCACTTATACCATTGGTATGTCCCCAACCCACTAATACCATTGGTATGTCCCCAACCACTTACCATTGGTATGTCCCCAACCCACTTACCATTGGTATGTCCCCAACCCACTTATACCATTGGTATGTCCCCAACCCACTTATACCATTGGTATGTCCCCAACCCACTTATACCATTGGTATGTCCCCAACCCACTTATACCATTGGTATGTCCCCAACCCACTTATACCATTGATATGTCCCCAACCCACTTATACCATTGGTATGTCCCCAACCCACTCATACCATTGGTATGTCCCCAACCCACTAATACCATTGGTATGTCCCCAACCCACTAATACCATTGGTATGTCCCCAACCCACTTACCATTGGTATGTCCCCAACCCACTCATACCATTGGTATGTCCCCAACCCACTCATACCATTGGTATGTCCCCAACCCACTAATACCATTGGTATGTCCCCAACCCACTCATACCATTGGTATGTCCCCAACCCACTAATACCATTGGTATGTCCCCAACCCACTAATACCATTGGTATGTCCCCAACCACTTACCATTGGTATGTCCCCAACCCACTTACCACTGGTATATGTTTACCAAGAAAAGCAGTATTGAGTCTATCCCTCCGGCGACTTACCAATGGTACATGTTTACCAAGCAAAAAAAAACCTTATTGTTTTAAGAAAAACATGTATTGCAGATACATTAAGGAGTAAGGTCCTACCATCAGAGTTTGATGTATGTCTGTGAGGTCCTTGGGCACCTGCTCCCTCAACAGCCATGCCAGCTCAGCATCCTGAAACAGGTTCAATATACTAATGTTTGCAAATACATTTGTTTTGAGAAACATGCTTACGAATCAATTAAACACTCAAAGATTGGAAGACAATTTTGTGTTGCACCAGAAAGCTTCATTAAGAAACCAGTTTCATCTTTTCCAATCGTTTTGTCAGACTGACGCTGTGATGTTCTTGAGAACGCAATTTAAAGCTATGATTAAACCGGTTGAATAAAGCTATGTATAGACCAATTTTTGATAGCAGTCAGCTCATTTTTAACTAGCTACATACACACTTGATTTAACATTCACTTGGTTGTTTGAGGAGAGGATTTTTCATTGCTTCAAAACTTGAAACGCTTTAAGATTAAAGTTTAGTGCATTAGTAAAACAAAAGCCAATAACAAAACTCTAATTGGTCATTTGTAGGTTGTCAAGTTGAACATGATTGTCCTTATAAGGCCTAAAAACAAAATGTTGTTATTTTGACTGGACTTAAAAAAACAACAATTTGGTACCTTATCTAGCATTGTTGTCACCCTAAACTCAGATATTAATTTTTTTGGTTCACTGGAGTTTGACAGATAAACATGGCATAATTAATATCACCTCACTGAATGAAATTCAAAATTATCAAGACAAATTATTCATCTAACAATTATACGGTCTCCAGTTTCAGACAGTTATTAAGATGCCATTTAACCTAATTGGGAAAACCAGCTAAAACCAGCCCCCATTCCCTGGCAGCCATGTGTTATGAAAATGGCAACAGCTTGAACAACAGACAGTCACCAATATTGGGAAATTATTTCAAAATCAGTCTGTATGTTTCAGAAAAATATTATAAACATTTTTCACATAAGCCACATCTATGGAAAGATAGCTGCACCCCTACCGAAAATATTTTATTATGAATATGACCGCTCGAAAAACTTTGGTAATGTCACCTAAGGAACATTCCTGTGAAACTATTTCCAAATCAGGTCAAGCAGATTTTCAAATCTGTCATAGCAATAATCCCTGGCAGATATGTTTTTCATGAATCCAGACAGCTAGACCAAGTTTGGTAGAGAGTCATCCATTTCAGACAATAAAGCTTTTGATATGTTCATTACATAACATTATCAGCCACATTGGGAAAATCAGCTCTGCTCCCTGGCTGCTTTTTTAGATGAATTACTATGATTTGAACAATTTTGGTAGAAGATCGCCCAAGGTAAATTTATGTGATTTTATTTCCATATATATAATTAAAATCCACCCCAATGACCCATCATGACCAAAAAGGGATTGGACTTCTTTTTTTAGTAAGAAAATATTGGCACCAAGTTTGATTAAGATTTGGTAGAAAATTAACTGGTAATTCTTTTATTTGGTCAAAGCGTTTATTGATTTTTGAATATGTATTGACTCATCAACTTTGTAAGGATTGAGAACAAGGGTTGGCCTCAAGAGTGTTCACACATTTTTTCCAAATAATTGACCTAAAAGACAAACTGTGAACATATTGACCAAGTTTTATCCATATTTGGTAGACAATGCAGCCTGGATAGTGTTAAAAAGATTTTGTGAAAAACTGACCTACTTTGTGACTATACACATACATGACCAATCCAAGCGAACATAGATTTTATAGGACAAACATATATAATTTATTGTCCACGTTTTTATTAATCAAATCAGTCCTTCCTGAATGATACATTTGGGGTGAATTTTCTCTCTACAAAGTCTAAATTAAGTATTATTGATTTTGTAAACCAAACTGCAAATTTTTGCATGGAAATTGAAAGTCAAAAAAATAATTCTTAAATATATTTTTTCGGCTGAAGAACCTTGCCAATCCATTCAAAATAGACGTGAATGTGTGTGAGTCGTCTCGCTCTATATACAATTATCATTAAAAATCCAAGGTTAATTTTGTATTCAAGATGTGGTAATCTGTGTCACATTTATTCCTTTTTCAATCAAGCGATTATATGAAAGACCATTCTGGGAGTTTGTCGCACAAAAATTGATACAATTCTGACAATTAATATTGCAGGGTAAAACCGATTGCTGTCAATATATATGCAAATTGGTCATTACACATGCACAGTCAATCTTACACTTCAATGCCCCAAGTAAAAATTTGCGGATTTTAAGGCTTTTTCTATTTTTTAAATAGTTTAAAGGAACTAGACACAAGATGATATCCTTGCAGGAAAAAAAGTAATAAAAAACTTACATAAAATTGACATCGCTGTGTACAACGCATTGAATCTTACTCACTGACACATCTCGCTGCTTATGTCACATGTACCTTTTGCAGTTATTAACAATTTATTCAATTCCAAATTTACTGGGGTTGTCTACCACATAAAAAATAGCTATTTTTAGAATGGGACAATCAGATGAAACAGCAACATGATTGTTGCGTTTATTGTTTTAACCATGTAAAATGATGTTTTATCGGATTTCTACAACCACCTATTGTCAAATCTTTTGTTGTTTGAGAAAATACTGTATTTGCAGTTTTTTTAACCATCTGGTGTCTAGTCCCTTTAACACCAACTACAAAAGAGGAAATATCATTTGCTGGCTACTGCTTCCCTCCGGATACAGTATAGAAAATCTGTACAACAGACAATTATTTGGATTACTCCCTGTGAGACTGCGTCCCAAATAGGAACTATGGATACCACCCACCAAAGGAGGAAAGGAAGGGAGGGGGACCTAGAGAGGGGGGGCGTGTCACCTTAATAAAATTTAAAATGCACATTTGATACATTTTTATTGAGAAATGTTGAGTTTGTAAAAAAAACTGCTTTCAAAAAACATCTCTGATATCTATGCTAGTTTGGTTAAATATATCCTTTATTTCGTATATAAAAAGTTGCGAAATACATAACTGTCATGTATTAATGACAATGTAAAGAACAATACCAAAGTTCGACGTTCCTCCGTATCATCCATTTTGACAAGTGATTTCTGCTCGAATAAAACTATTGTTGTCGGCATAGGTCATGTGGGACTAGCGAGTAGCGTTGATAATCACAGGCAGGGGATACTTCTACGCAGTGAGCCCCCTTTTAGCAATCTCTGCTTGACTGTTCTTTCTTTAGCTGTTTTACAGTTGTATCATCAATTCTGCGTGTATACAGTAAGTTTTATTTCCTCAAATGACCAACTGGTTAAATACAATAAGCCCTTGTCAAGGGCTTTTAAAGTGAGACTCTTATTTAATATAAATGCATACACATATAGCACACAAATATTTTGACTAATAAACCTTTAACTACTTACTAAATAATGCATTTATGGAAAATATAAATTGCTGATAACAAGATTGTAAACGTGTAGCAAATAGCTGAAAACACAAAAATATTGAGTGATTGGTGAATGCTAAAAGATTTACTGTGATCTACTATAATCTCAAAAGGTAGAAATACTGTGTTTTATGCACATTTCTTTCAAATTAAAATAAGTATCCTTCTATAGACCCATTGTTTTCGACATTTATTCATCCTTTTTGGAATAATGAAATCAGGGGTTTCAATAAGACCCAAAATCAGGAATTTTTAAAAAATTCCATGTCTGATTTTCAGGAATTTTTATGAAATTTCATAGAATTTGTAGGAAAGGTAGCACGTTTGATGCACAATTCAAAATGTATATATTCACCCATTACAAGAGTCTAAAACATGTTTTCCTATTTTCACTTTTGTGTGATATGTATTATATTAAAGCTCTTTTTGTCATGAGTTGTGACATGAGTTATATTTTATAAACTTGGAAACTTAAAGCTTAGAAACTTATAAATCTTTTCAAGTCACCAATTCCGAGCCTGAAGTTGACCCAATTGTCTATTACTTGGTACTTAGAGCATGTGGATGGAAGTTCCTTAAATCATAAATGCAATTAAAAGGCAAACATACATGTTACAAATTTATCTTAAATACATATTTATTTGCAAACATCACATCATTATCAATAAATAAAATCAAACATGTGTTCATGAAAAAAAAAAATCACATGCAATTAAATGTTTTTTATTAAGACATCTACAAAAGATTTTTATGGTGCCATATCAAAATAATAAAATAAACCAACTCTCAAATAACTAAGAAACATATCCTAAATAAATAAATTACATAACGATTTCTGAAAAACAACAGCAACACCAAAAATGTTTCCTTTGCATTTTTAACTTAGTATTTACAAGTCACCAGTGACTTGGATTTTGTCTTTCTTGGCACACTCAAGAGCCCCATAGCGTCTACGCTTACAGCGGTTCCAGTGTTGGACTGCCTTGAAGAAGGGGAAGCCAACTGTAGCTGGCCCAACACCTATCTTCATCAGAAGCTCCAGGTTTTTGGCTGTAAGGGTAGCACTGTTCCTTGTCTTCAGCAGGTTCTGAAGGCTGAAGCCCCTCTCACATGCCACAGAGGTCACTGCTATGCACATGGCTGCTTCAGCCACATAGCTGAAGCCAGGAAGGTGCCCTTTGTGTCTGGTAGCAAGCTTCTTGCAGAGCACTCTGGCAGAGCACTTCCTGTATGCCCCAGTCATAAGAGATCTCATGATTGGCCACTCCTTGCTTAGACATCCTTGTTCTAACTTCTTGTAGTGCTTCCCTACATTTGCTAGTCTCTCCCTGATATCGCTGTTGGTGAGGTCTGCCAGTGTGCTAGGGTCAATAAGAGCACAGAGCCCTTCGATTATGTCACGAGTGGTATCTGATGGTGCCAGTCTGTCTCCAAGGTTTTCCTGGATCCTAGAAATGTAGTCAACTATCACATTCATAATATCATTATCTGCATAAGTAAGTTGTATGTCCTTGTACATAGTTTTGCCATTCACTTGTCTTAAATCTTTCCTAAACTGTTTATAATGGTCACCACCGCCACTTTTAAGTCCCTCAAGACCTCCAATAGCTAATTGGACTACAGGCATTACATCACCAAATTAAACATCATCCTTTTGCATACTCAAGCTGTGTTTTTTCATGCATAACAGAATGTCATTTAACATATGCAGCACACTGATAAACTTAAACTTTGTCAGTTTTTTCAACAGCCCATTGGCTTTGGTGTCATTTTTCCCTTCCGGTTCATCTTCAAGACAACTCACAATGGAATGATAGCACCTACGGATGGTATCAATTTCGTCATGCATTGACAGCCACCTGATGTTGATAGGCTCCTTCAGTTTTAGGGAGGGCTCGCTGAAGACTGTCTGCAGGTTCTTCAACTTCTCGTACCGCACAGCAGAGTAGTGGAAGTGGTTGTACAGCGCAAGGATTGTAGCTTGGATGTCATGCATATAAGCGAATGCCTTTATTGTGTCAGATGGGGCTAGAGACACCTTGTGCGCCAGACAGTGGATATGTACAAGCGATGGAGCATCAGAACTAAGTTTCACGCCAACACCATTCTTTCGACCCATCATCACGCTAGCTCCATCACTACCAAGACTAACCAATGAAAGCAATAGTATTAATTGAGGTAAATATTATGTGGGAGTAAGAGTGTATCTTTAAGCGATTAAAACTAAATAAAATGCATGTATATGTGATTTTAGTGTCTTACTCGGTGTTCAAATTGTCTGATTGTCGAAATAGCCTTATAAACAAGATACAAAAATGCTCATTAACAAAAGTTTTATCCATTTTTTACCAAAGTTGTTCTAATTTTAACTACAATACTGCCTTTAGTTTGGCACTTTTGTTGTCAACAAAATACTGAAAAAAACGTAGTAAGTTAGAGTACAGAGCTTTGAAACTTATATTTGATGACTTCACTCCCAGTTATAAAGAACTTTTAGAAGAAAGGTTAATATGCCAAACCGTCTGAGGCAAATTGCTGTTGTGGCTACAAATGCAGGGTCAATATACTGAACACTTATGTATTGAGTCTGAGTTTGGGACTTAAAGACTCAAAAACGTTAATTTTCAAATTTAATGAAAAAGTCATTTGTATCACTCCTATTTTACAACAGGAGAATATATAAAAGTAGAAGCAGTCATATATAACATCAAACAATTTTAAACATCAACATGCCTTACGTATCATTGTTTTTCTAGAAAACCAAGATTTGTACTTCTACGTCTTGAGTTTCAAACCCAGACTCAATACGATGATGACGATATGTCTGTGTGTTTATAACCGTAAACTGCTTTTATATACGATTTGTACACAATGTCTACATTGTATGTTGCACCAATATGTATGTATCTTTAATATCTGTATACGATATAACAGTTATAGATCCATGCACTTTAATATAACATGTTATGTATTATTTACTTATTTTTATCTCTCTTTTAGACATGTTGTTTGCTTGCTACTGGAAAATCTATGCTTTGTCAAATAACTATTGCAATTGTATTTATTATGACAGACTTGAAATAAAGATTATCTTATCTTATCTTATCTTATCTTATCAAAGAGACTAGTTATAGAAGCATATTTAATTATCTGTGACAGCAATGTTTACTCCGAAGACTTAGAATTCTAATGTCCCTATTTCAGCCGTAAAATCGGATAAATTGAGAAGCTTCTATTAAAAGCACAAAACAACAACCCTTAATCAATAAAACACATACTCCACTAGAACATAAATGTTATGGAGACATGGTGACACTTGCATTAACATTTACGCGCTTATCTTGAGCTTCGCAATATTATGCTGTGCATGCGTAAATAAAAATAATACTGTTTATATACATTTCTACAAAATATAATTTTTACTGCTCTTAATGTATTGCATTCCGGAAAGGTAAATCTGTTGTTGAAATCTGATCGTGCAACACGCATACGCAATCAAAAAATGCAGGTGACTTAGTCTTACTATAAAAATGTAGTTTTAGATTGTGAACATAGATGTGATAAATTAATTGAAATAAGAAAAAAATGTACAAAAAATTGAGAGATCTAATCGATGAACATTTCTTCGTTTTTTCTGGCTTCACCTCGGGGGCAAAGAGGCGAAATAATAAACCCCACTCAACCCGCAATTGGTCCGTTGAAATATAACTCGACTCATTTATACCAATGCAACAGCAAGTTTGTAGCATTTTCATATTTCAAAACCATAATTGAAACAAACAATAGAACAGCAACATGAATTCAATATGCTACACATTTACACCGATAAAATAAGTAGTCAACAACAACATTCATTATAAAAATATTTGTGCAGAGTTGGATGGTCACTTGGTTTGCTATGCGCCACATTCTAGGCGCCAGAAAGTACTAATACTATTACTAATTATAAAGCAGTTGCTATAACAATTGTTGTTTTTTGATTCTCTGTATAATCGCAAGTATACATTCCAACAAATATAATCGTTCATTAGGAGTTACGAATATAAGGTAAACAGTTCCACACATACTCAGGGCCCGTATACACTAACGTTTTGCGACTCAGACTCAGAAAAGCAAACAAATAATTGTGTTGTAAAATGCTCTTACAGTAGCCCAGATGATTATGTCACGAGTGGTATCTGAAAAAAATGTTGACTCTTTTACCAAAACTATTTTATACAATAATTCATACATCCATTTATAAAATTAGTTATATCAAATATAGTTTCTAAAAAAGAATTCAGTCTCAATATCCAGTATACATATATACATACATACATACATACATACATACATACATACATACATACACACACACATACATACATACATACATACATATACATACATACATACATACATACATACATACATACATGAAAGTGAAGCTTGAACATGAGAATACTGAACGATAATATCATATGCTTTTGTCTACATTACAATAAAGAAAGATACATATATCATGAGTTGCAATTCGAGGGGACTTAAATCTACGTACATTAAATAACACGAACGTATTACATTACGTGGTACTTGCAATCCGTTTACGCTTTTAGCTATTGCAGTTATGAATGTACATGCAGCTACATGCAATGCTTGTGATAACTTTTGAAGAACATAAAGTAATGCTTAATTAAACACAGATGTACGCCTTTAAAGCGTATAGTTAAACACTTTTTGCAGCGGTCACTCAGATATGTATCTTGGCGATTATTGCAGAGGTCACTCGGAGATGTATTCTGGCGATTATTGCAGAATTCACTCGGGGATGTACCCTAGCGGTTGTTGCAGTTGAAAACCCTGTGGACATTTGGGATATGGACAACACTTTCCCTCCGATGGTTGCTGTAATGTGCAAACCGCTGGAAGTTTCCATTCTGGACATCTGATAACAGATAAGATAGGAAATGATAACATACAATTCACTCATTCATTCATTCATAAAAAGTTACCAGCAACAGTAAATGATGCCATGGAAACGTCGGGTAAAAGACGAGCAGCTCAAACGGTTATGACTGGTCATATATTAACTATACGATTTGAAATATTAAAAGCAATAAAAGGTTATTTTGTATAGTAAAAACAAGAAGTGCTCACAGTTTACGACAAGTCACGTGATGTTCCGCTTCATTGTCACAAGTACATTTCTGCTTGCACTTTTCATTCCATGTTTCTCCCTGCCTGTACAATTTACTACCGACAACGCAACCTATATGATAAGACAGATATGTAATGCAAGCACATTAAAATTGACATTCATTGCAGATTTTATGCATTGATTACACGGAACTAAGACATTACCTAAAATATTTCCTATGTTGGAGTTTCTATTCCACCTTGCAAAATTTATAGTCATTGGTCTCAAGTTTGAAGATACATAACGGAAAGGAGTATAATGTTTCTCTGCAGCAACATAATTCCCTTGTGATGATCTGGCTGTGTTCCCAGACGAATTATTCCCGGTTAAGTTCGATGAAGATGTATTTGTAGAATGAACACTGGGAATATTGCGAGAATGACGGTTTAAACTCGTTTTAACAAACGGTAAATAGAACGACCTTGGTGGAGAATAGATGCTTCGAAGGGTATGGCCACTTTCAATCCTGTAATTTGTCCGATACTTTTGATTACTACCATTTCGGTAAAATGGTCTTTGCCCAGTGACATGTTGGCTTCTCAACGCTGAATTTGTTCGTTGTAAAAATTGTTGTCTCCATGTGTTTAATTGATCTGGCTGAGCAACTTGTTGTAGAGGTGTTCGTCCCACGGCTTGTCGTCCAAAACGATGCGAGTTCGGGCATATCAAAATATCACAACATCCATTCGGTGCAGCGAGAAAGCAACCTCGAGGAATAACTCGATAGTGATAACAACTGAAACGAAAATAATGTTTGGGTCAAAACCATAAATAGTATACATTGCGAACTTCAGGGACAGGAGTCAAAACTTTTACTATGCTTTAGTTTAAAATTTTAAGCCCAAATTTACAAAACTATGTCTACAAAATACATCCGAGGAATAGCGAAACAAAGCTTTAGCTTACTTGCTCTTGCAAGATGGAATTCCCCCCGGTAAGCACCTGCAACCTGTTTGACATCCGTCATTCCAAGATTCACCTTCAGCGTAAAATTTGGTTTTGAACTCACACAAACCTGCAAGATTTTGCAAAAATAAAGTTCGTATAGATAATTTTTTAACAATTACATGTTTTGACTTATTTCAAGACCGAATCAGCATGACATAGTTATTTGTTGACACTACTTAATATCTAATTCATATAATTGATTGTAAAAACATTTATGGTACGAGGGGGGACATGAATTTCAAAATTTCAGCAACCTTATGCAGTGTAGAAACGACGCTAATATAGAATATGTAGCTTTTTATGTTAATGATATCATTAAATTAAAAATACAGAATAATTGTTGGAAAATATAGCTGATATATTTTGTGTGTTTTATTGTGAGCCGAAGGCAATATTTACAAAATATACTTTGACTTGTCTTGAATTGTAGGTATTATGTAAATAAGAAATCAGATATGACTGAAATATGTTCTGAAGCGACATTGCCAGTACAAACCATTAGACAAAACCGTTGTATTTGATCGCCTGGAAACGTCGTAGTCTTTTGTAACAACACTAGGCGAAGATTCAGGTACGATGGTGCGAAGGGTTGTGTTGACTGTAGTTACATGTGTGTTATCTAATGTTGAACTTCTATCTACCATTTCTGTTATTTCACTTTTTAATCTTGTTTTAAATACTTGCGATTTGTGTTTGTCATTTGTCAAATGACTACCTGCATATTTTGCGCTTTCAGTAGCGACTTGCTGTAGGCTTAACTTGAGACTATTTGTTTGCTTTGCTTTGTTTTTATTTGCATCATCTCGAGTTTTAAAACCTTCGAAGAAATTTTCTCTTAGTGGAATAATTCCTGCTTTCTTTTGTGGTTGATTTCGCACTCTGTCGTTGAATAGTTCTTTAGTCAGTTTCAGTGAACTTCCATTTTGTCGGAAGCGAGAGAAAAGTTGTGCGATGTTTCGCGTTTTTCTGTTGATAAAAACGTTGCCATGGCGACAGTCAGGTACGGTACAGCAGTCATCAACAGGGCCTTTTCCGAATAAACACCCCGGAGGCAATTTCCTATATTGTTGACATCTACAATTACAAAAAAATGCATTTAAAAATTGAACAAATATTTAATTGAGTATATACAATATTTCATTATAATCAAATAGTTTCTAACATACCTTTCTTCGCAAATATACATATTATCGACAGGATTTTTGCAAACGCACGTTCTTTTGCAACCATCATACCATTGTTCACCTTCCGCATACTTATATCCATTGAACTGACAAAGCCTCTTACCTAAAGAGAGAAATAAACATAGAGTGAAAATAGAAATCAGATCTATGTTTGAGCATTGTTTTACTTCTTACTTTACCTCAGAATTATATTACATTTACGAGATATTTCGATACATTCGAACAGTTTCGCATTAGTCACTACAGGGAAATGTTCTGCCTACCTTTAACATCGTAAGTCTGTTGGTGTACTTACTTGCTACACTCCCAATAGGTTTCTCAATAGGTTTCGCTATTGTTTCACTCTCAATAGGTTTCGCTATTGTATCCCTCTCAATAGGTTTCGCTATTGTATCCCTCTCAATAGGTTTCGCTATTGTATCACCCTCAATAGGTTGCGCTATTGTTTCACTTTCAATAGGTTTCGCTATTGTTTCACTCTCAATAGGTTTCGCTATTGTAACCCTCTCAATAGGTTTCGCTATTGTATCCCTCTCAATAGGTTTCGCTATTGTATCCCTCTCAATAGGTTTCGAAATTGTATCACCCTCAATAGGTTTCGCTATTGTTTCACTCTCAATAGGTTTCGCTATTGTTTCACTCTCAATAGGTTTCGCTATTGTATCACTCTCCATAGATTTCGCTACTGTATCACTCTCCATAGGTTTCGAAATTGTATCCCTCTCAATAGGTTTCGCTATTGTATCACCCTCAATAGGTTTCGCTATTGTTTCACTCTCAATAGGTTTTGCTATTGTATCAACTGCAATCATGTTCTGTAGAATATCTCTATGTACCTGCATAGCAGCTGCTTTCGCTGAGTCATTTAATTCATCACCAGTAGGTGATAGAGAATCCAAGGAGATCGAGTCTGATCTTACTGTTCCATCATGTACTCCTTTTGCAGTGAATAATGATACTGGACCATACTTGGAAAATATCAGTGCCAAAAGTCGATCACGTTCTTTAAGAGGTATAACGGCTGAAATTTCGGGAATCTGTAGATTACTTTCTTTACTAAATGCAACAGTATTTATGTTAACACCTTTATATTCGCCAACTTTGTCAATGGTCGGAAGTGTCGAAGTAGGATACTTGTCACCTTGGGAGTGAGAATCAGTAAAGTTAGATCTACTTATAAAACTCTGTGACGAGAATTCCCCCAAATCCGTACCAATTGTTGAATGTGTAAAGGACAAGGATTTTATTTCTGTATCGTTGCATTCAATACGAGCACAGCATTCATCCTCTATGGGAGCTTTAACAGTGCAAATTGCAGGGATTTCGTTGATCGCGGGACATCTGAAACAAAACTCAAAACCGTGAAATGTTTTTGCAAAACCCAGTTGTAACAAACACTTTCCATTATGTTAGCATAGGGAACCGTGCGGGTCGAGGGCACGGGGATTCTTTGTTTTCTAAGCAATTTAATGAGTAGAGATTACCTTTCATGACATGTGTACCTCCCAGAGAATGGTTCTTCACAAACACACGTATGGTCACAGCTATCATTCCACTGGCCGGTGTAATACTTGCCTTTGTAAAGACACCCATACTCGCTCTCTAGAAACAAAGGAACATTCACACAATCAATTATTCATGCTGGGCCTTTCCCTGTTGTTTCAATCATAGTATCAGAATGGTATGTATGAGTTTATCATTTTAACGATGTTCAAACATATTTCACGTTGTAGTGCGTACTTGCAGTACCTAAATGCATGTACCTGGAGTATATATTGGGAGATCCATCACTGTGTTCAATCCTTCCATAGGTGTTGAAGCATTTGTATCAAAGTCATCACTTTGCAAGTTCGGTCCCTTTGTGTTGACAAGTGTTGTAGTTGAACTGCAATCTAGCTCTTGGCAACATTCTTCCCCAATCGGAAGTTTAAGAGTGCATCCTTTAGGCAAGTTTTTGTATGTAGGACACCTAATATGTGATAATACATTCATTTATTTTTAAAGTTACCGAAGATAAGTATAGTCTTTAAATGACGATTTATTTCATATGAAATGCTTGTTGTGGCTACCATTGCGGCCAAGGAACAGTTTCCATAAAACCTTGGCTTGGTTTTTTTCTTCAGGTTTTACATGCAAATCGTGCTACCGAAATATATAATTATCTTGTCGTTAGGTTCTATAATATTCTTACCCCAACAGCTTACCTAACATGGCAAACGTAGTGTCCAGTTTCAGGGTTTTCACATTTGCATTTGAAATCACAGCCATCCGTCCAGTTGCCGTGTCTAAACTGTCCATTGTAGTAACAGCCATTACCTACATTATTAAAACAGTATACATTTAATATTTAATATTAATATTTTTTAATAAGAAACAGTTTTCAAATCCTTTAAGACATCACAATCCACAAACACTACGCAGTGTAACTTCCCTTTTAGTACAATAATCGATGCCACCATACAAATCACGTGACCAAAGATACTATATCAATTATCTTTAATTAAAAAAAATGTGTTTTAAGTTTTTAACCTCAATGCACAATGAATAATTGAAATGATTGATAATAACTAACCAAAAACAGAGAGAAGAGAATATATTTTTAAACGAACGAGTTTATATTAAGTTTATACAGCTGAAATCCAGCTATTCTCGCCCATGGTGGCAGATATTCTTCTTGACATGGGAGATCACTGCGTAGGAGATTGCACATTTCTTTGTAACAGAATACAGAACTCGATAGAAGAACGTTTATGAGTTTATGAGAGAGGTAAACCCCCTGTTTTTTACAATTTTGTAGAAGTATTTTCATTTTTGAAACTGAATCAATCTTGCATTCAAAAATAAATATTTGAATTTTTATTCGAGAGAAACAGTTCTAAACGTTTATTAAATTTTATTTGTAATGCAATAAAATGCATCAAATATGTAAGTTCAAATAATTAAAACAAACACCGCACCAATCATGCAGACTTAAGAAGGAATTACAACATTGGCTGACGTTTGCGATTTTCATAATTTGATACTTAATGACAAACAGGACAGTATCGAACACAACAGTAGCTTATTTTTGGTATTTAAGCATATATATTAACAAATACCGTTTGTGTTCGTAGATGCGCCCACGAAGAAGACAAGGAAATTGACGGTAAAGATGACACTTTGTACACGCATTATGTCAGCTGAAATGCAAGCGCAGAGTACAATTGAATATTAAAACTGTCCATACAGGTATATTGCGACAATGAATTAAAACACTGTATTTAACAATGTGAAAAATAAAATAAAATGAGATAAGTATTGCACTGTTGAATTTAATTTCAGCTGAGTATATGATACTGATGATGTACAATAAACAGCTATAGGTATTACTTATATTTTGACTAGTAATTAAATACCACTTCAGCCAATGCAGTGTTGCATTTACCAGGCATGTCAATCGACAGTCTCAATTAATCAGAGACTGCTTCTCTTATATCAGATATCCAAAGATCACTCTACAAGTTATTAAGTCTTGCAACGTGTAAAAACGTCACAGAATATATATCATTTATAATCATATGACAGTTTACCAATGTTAAAAATTAGTTATTTTTAATTGAATAAAAGTTTAGACAAATAGCTATGCTTACAAAATGTCGAATCAATTGTCAAGCTTCCCATTAGTTACTCACATTTAGGCACAGAAATTAAACCAGCAAAGTTAATCTTTGCATAAAATCTTCGCGCTGCTATCCATCGGTTTGCTGTTTATCCTGAAAGTATGCACGGGTCCAACACTCTCACCAAGCACATTGTTACGGGATGTTCAATTGTTTCAATCTGAAATTTATATGTCGTCATGTCGATTATGACTATTATTTATGTTACTATTAATAGATATACACTAAATGTGTATTATCATCACGCACCAAACTATATACTCTTCAAAATAAAAACAGACCAAAAAAACGCAATACAATTAAACGCAGTAGGGACTATACTATAAATACAATATATTGAAATTCAGACAGTTAAAAGGTTGAAGTGTAAATGAAAACTTAGCAAACAAATAGACTATAACATTGACAATTGAATAATAAAAAAACACAATAGACACACATGTATAAACATATGTGTAGAACAACAGAACAATCATAAATGAGATGAAATTAAAACAAACCCAATACACTCAGAAACGACGTATTAAAAAAAGTAAAGACAAAATATTTGTGAATTACGTACGGTGCCGTTTACCACACCCACTCTGAAAAAGATTTTCAACATTAAAATATGTTCCATTTCACTGACATTGAAATGGTTTGTACCGTTGTAAATAATGTGTATACATAATTATATTAATGTGCGTATTTAAATTTGTTTTAAATACTGTTCTAGTTAATAACCTCTCTATCTGGTAGAGATGAAGAGACTGCGTATAAATAATTTGTATTTGTCATTTTCCCCACCCACTTTGTCTTCATCTACAGACATTTTCTTTTACGAAAAGTGTAGAAAATAATTATGATCAAACTATTTCATTAAAACATGCAGTAAACACGTTAATACTTTATCTTGCTAGGCAACAGAAGGCCTTTGTTTATAGCTATTCAAATATTCAACGTATTCAAATATCATAACGTGAGTCAATGTGAGAATAGCGTAAATGTGACCGACATCTTATTAATACATTCAAATTTTATTCAATATATTAAAGATAAAATAAACGCCAGAAACAATCGCTGTCAATCAAGGGCAATAAACTTCACGTACCTACAACATCCTGACAACGGACGCGAGGGAATGATGAACCTGTTCATCGCAGCAAAGGAGGAACGTAATTTAAATGTGTGTTTAAAATTATTCACATATATGCATGGTATGTGCACACTTAAAATGAACCTTCTATATTTGATAGTGAAACGTGAACCTTCTATATTTGATAGTGAAACGGATGATAAGAAATCCATTAATACCATGAAAACCACAGAGACAAGCCTAGTAAATGAACTAGAAACATAACATATTAACACCACATACACAAATTCAAACACCACACACTGACCTTACACTCATCAACATTAGTTAAAGGCCTAGTTTAAGGAATGTTTGGCATGACAATCCCTGCTGTGCATCTCCTGTAATTGCACTGATGTCACAGTAGGAGCCAATTGCCTGTTTATTTTTATTGGCGCAGGGCCATTTAGGGTCCATTTATATTTTAAAACCTCCAAATCTGCAGAACATGATATTCAGATCGGAGATCTGATAAGACAATAAGGCAATTAGATTAAGGTCGATACACAGAGGTTGTGTACAATACACGGTTTTGCGGGGGTCACTTATAGAAGGCTTTAACTAGGCCTTTAACTGATTAACGATGGGATAACCGCCTTTGGAACGGTCAGTGAAACAATAGTTCACTGGAACCCAAGTCTACTGGGGGCTTAGAGTTAATATAATATGGCCATATCCTCACACGTGTCACAACATTAATCAACAAAGTATGAACAGCCGGAGTAAACAGCCACAAACAAAGAAAGGGTACCAAAGGACATTTTTATTAATTTAGTACCAAAACAATCAGTATATTGATAACTATTGGGGTACCGCCTTGGTACGGTCAATGAAACCACTCAGGAGTTCTCAGGGAGCTTTAAGTAATTAGCATTGCCATAACCACTCACTTGTCCCAACAAAATACTAAATAAAGAAATATTAGCCTCTTCAGAGCACGTATCAACAAAATTAAGAAAAAAATAACATTTAAAGTAACAAATGAATATAAATTAATTTCAAATACTCAATCACCGGATACCTACACCACCTGTAAACAAAACCAAAAAACGGTCTTAGAGATAACTTTCAGTCATCGAGAAAACCATACTCGGACTCCAACGTTCACCTCAATCGAAAACAGTATAATGAACAGTATCGGTATTAAAGTAAATGAAGCTAAGGTTAATTATAGCTAAAGTCAAACGTTATCATTGCTCCAGAGTAAAATAATAAGAGCACCATTTTGGAAATTAAACCAAAAATGGTATGTATAAGTGAAATAGATATTAGTCAATTAATGCCGTCACAAGGAGTTGAGATCAATATGAGTTTTATCTTCAATAACATTTTTTTTCAGATACAAGAAGACATGTAGCATGTTTACTAGAACCATTATAACCTCGATTCAAATAAGTGTTTAAGAGGTCATTATTAAAGTCGATCAGTGAGCCTTATTGGAGGAAGTGCACACTTACTTTATATTGTTATGTTTCGTTTCAAGACGACGACCAGAAGGCTCTAGTTTATTCAGTTTTAGTTTTTCTCATGGTTGGAGACTTTGCTTCAAGTATTTTTAATTACATAGAGTAATAAACGGTTGTACTAATTAAAAAATATGTATTTATACTACATTTTGTTATGGTAAACATCAAATAATGCTTTGGTGAACAATAACAACAACAACAACCAAAAAAAGACAAACAAACAGCTAACCAAACAAGCAAACAAACACACAAGCTTGTACTTCGTAATCAGTAAAATCTCATAATGGAAAAAAATAACCGGGACTCCAAACAAACATCTGTCATCATCATCATCATCATCATCATCATCATTATCATCATCATCATCATCTTGCATCACTCCACAAGGACTATACTCGCAATTGGCTGAAACCGTATATGTATATATATATATATACATACGCAGTAGGCAGGACTGACATTTTTTTCAAAAATAAAAGGTCCACTAGTTATAATTATTTTAAAAAGGTTAACAACATCTCCATGTTACTTATATTCTGTATGCTGACTGGCCAGGGCTGATTGGAGAGCATCCAGACTGGTCTGGTCAACAACGATTTGGAGCATCTTGTTCCAAAGCACGATGGTTGCAGGAAATAAACTGTTTTGGTAGATGGAAGTACGAGCTTTGGATGAACCGTCGTTGATAGCGCCCTCTAATAGACTTAGCATTGACACTTTATGTTCAGACGCAGTCATGTTTCACGTTGGACCATTTCTAGTTGGTTGATGTGACACTCAGAGTGCGGGGACAAGACAGATGAAGCGTATTCAACAGAAGGTCGAACGTACGTCTTGAACGCATTAGATTTATCACTTGTAGGGCTCGATCGCATGTTTCGCCTGATAAAGGACATGGTGGAATCGGCTTCTTTGGTGATGTTATCGATGTGGGTTTTTTTCCAAGAGATGTTGGAAGAAATGGTAACTCCAAGCTATTTGGCATGATCTGCGGTGTTAAGTACTTTGCTGAGGTTTTTGGGATAGGTTTCCTTTTTGTACAGATGATGCCAATGATTCTCCCAGGATTGGAAACTATCAAAGTCATGTTGAAGCTGGCGTGAATCGTCAGGGCAACGCATGATTCTAAAAAGGAGGCAACCATCGGCGAAGAGACGAGCCGTAGATTGGACTTTGGAAGGTAGATCATTGATCAGGAAAAAGGGGCCAAGGGCGTTTCCCTAAGGGACTCCTGAGGTGAAAAGCAAGGTAGCCGAGGACAATAACCTGTTGTGCACGAGAGAAAGTTTTCAATCCATTTTTTTCCCAACTTTATCGAATTCTTTGGAGAAGTCAAGCAGAACAGCGTCAATTTGATGGTTGTTATCTTCTCCTTTGGCTAGGTCATTTATGGTTATCAAGAGTTGAATGTCGCAAGACCAATTTTTCTGAACCCATGTTAATAGTCAGAGGGGATGTTGTGCGTCAAAGTGAGACATGATGTTACTTAAGAAAATGTGTTCCAACACCTTGCCTGAGACTGATGTTAAAGAGATACATATAGGTCTCTAGTAAGATATGGTAAGGATTTCCCTTTTTGAAGACAGGTGAGACAAGAGCGGTTTTCCAATCAAGTGGGATCTGACCTTGGTCCAGAGACAGTTGAACAAGTTCTGCCAGGCCTGGAGACAACTTTATTGAGGCAAGTTAAAGTAGTCTAGTGGATATCTTGTCTGGGCCTGGAGCCTTGTGTGGTTTAAGGTTCGACAGAAGCTTCTTGGCGCCCTTGAGTGTGACATATTTAGGGTATAGAGTTGGCAGACGGCTTGGTGAAAGAGTAGGACGTTAAGCCATGTCTTCTTTTGTGAAGACAGAGGTGAACTGGTCATTAATATATTCAGATTTCTGTTTATCATCGCTGTTTGACAACCCGTCCTTTTTGAGTGAAGGCACACCAAAGTTGTCTTTCTTCCTGGAGTTGATATACATGTAGTTCCAGAAGACTTTTGGGTTATGTTTGTCTGGCTTGAGCATATTTGATATGTGTGCATCGTGGACGGACCTGCCTATATAGGCGCTGGGCTTTCCTTTTAATGTTTTTATGTTTGGACCAGTCAGATTGGAAATAAGAGTTCTTGGCACGCGGGAATCATCGTCGTTCAGCCTGGTTTGTCGCCTTATATCCCGGTTAATCCACGGCTGTTTTAATCTTTGGGTGATTTGGCAATGTGGGACTTCATCTTCAATTATCTTTTTGCAGCCGTCCATGTTTTCAGACCCGATGTAGTTAATGTCTTAGGTGGGGTTGATGTTTTGTAGTAAGGTCTTCTGATAGGGCTATGCGTATATTTCTTTAATGGGATTGATGTTGCCCCCCCCCCCCCCCCCCCACTCACACACACACTCACATGTGCATGGTACGCTTTGCCGGTTTATGCCGTGTGGCACACATGTTGGTGTAAACAATATTGCATGGTGGTCGCTTATCCCTGGGGTTGCTGTGCAGCGGTTGACAAGATGTGGTCAATTTGTAAGGAAAATGTGAAGTATGTTGTCGCCTCTTGTAGGGAAGTCAACAATTTGTGTCAGGCCTAGTTCAGGTTCTAGGAGAAGAAATTGTTTATTTATGGCCTTTGTGTATTGGTGTCCATTGGTGGAGTTGTTTAACCAGTAAATATCTGGTAGATTGAAGTCACCCACAATGCAAATAGTAGCGTACTTATTTCTTGCAAATGTGTGAGATGGCTTGGAATAGATGTTTTGAATATTCTTCGTGATGATTAGTTGGTCTGTATGCTGAGCCGATGACAAGAGTCTCTTTATTGATACATTCAATTTTCGGGAATAGGTTGTCACATGCAGGAGCGTTGACTTCGACTGGTTCACTGACAATGTTGTCCTTAATAAGAATGAGACTCCCACACACCATAACCGTCAGGTCCATCCTTTACGGTGAATGGTGTAGCTGCTGTTAGATGGAAGATTTTCACCGTCGTAGATTGTTGTGTTTAGCCACGTTTCACAGCCACTTATGATTTTACAGTTGACAGATTCAAGACAGTTCCCGAAGCTTGCTTTCTTTTTTTTTTAGCTGGTGACACTTTGAATATTTAGGTTGGCTAGTCTGATGCTGTTGGTACGTGGTTTGTGCTTGAAACCCCTTTTTGGGACTTGAGCATGTCGGTGGGAAGGTTTCGGTACTGGAGGTGCTGTTAGTTGACCTGGAAAAACTGGATATGTCTGATATGTTGACGCTGGATATGCTCTCACGGTCCATCACTGCAGTTCCACCGGGATTTATTATAAAGATAAAATTCTCTCTTTTTTCCCAATAAAAGATTCCCCCAAATACTTCCCACATTTTCCAGAAGGGGAAGTTATTGCTCCAATGTGTTTAACATTTTTGTAGTAGTAGGTGGCCTTCTTATTCGATAATGTTTTCTACCATTCTTTCAAATCAATGTTATTTCCCTTGTTTCCAAATTCGCCATGACGATATTTAAAGAATGGATTTGACATTTAATATTTGATAGAGCTAAATGTCAAACATTAAAAGTGAAAACATTGTTTTTTATACGGTAAGCTTACTTATATATTGTTGAAATTTCATTGATTTTTGTTGGTAGTTACCAAATCGAACTACGTAGTTGCCGAAGTTGCCTTAGAGTTGGTGTAAAAAGTAGCTACAATAATGAGCGACCAGGGATACCTTTTTATTATTTTGACATTTCTTATGTATCCCTGTAACGCTACAACTCTCTACCATTTAACACCGGGCGAAATAATATATAGTAATGTTATGCATCGATGTTAAATAATAATGACAAAATTGTTCAATACATACGCGACAGTGATCTAAACTGGATTGAATTTGTCATTAGAGTCGTTATTTTCACATAAATATATTCTGGGTCACAAATACCGTTCTAAACTATACACAACTTGTCAGATTTTCCCCAGATTTACAGATATCGGGATACTTGATAAACAAACGACACATGTAAGTGTTTTATGATATCTGAACATGTTATTTGGCATAATGAGATGAATAACTATGTGTTTAATAGTAGACAATAGTATTTTCGTAGAAATTTAAATTTATAACAAAGATAATTTCAAAATTGTGGCCGCGAGGAATCTCTGCGCAGGGACCGTTCGCTACTTTTTGCTGGGATGGTGGACGTCACGAGTCTGCCATAGTAAAGAAATCGTCAAAAGACTCATTTACGGCAATTTAGGTGGACTAGTGTAAAAAGAGTAAATACCGGTCCTAAACACCATTGATTGGAAACTTGCTCGTTATTTTGAATGCTCGGAAGCAGTGAAATTACATACCTACCCATATCCGTGATTATATTTCAGCTGATAAAAAATTATGATACTAAACAAGTGCTCTAAGGGTTTGGGGTCATTATTCCTTAATTATTTTACTGGTAACAGGTACTACGTAGTATAATATATACCATACTGTACGTAGAATCAATGTTGTTCGTTTTATAAAATACATGGTTAATTCATGGTAATACTAGTACTGGTAGCATTTTGTATTGAACTGGAATCCCGAACCCTATTTAGTATAAATATTGAATAATACGTCCCGATTCAACTTGATTGTCATAAATTTCATTGCTATCTTGTCTGCTCTGGTCATTTTCCACAAAAAATAATTATTACACATGCCAATATATGCCTAATGAGACATACATAAATGTGTAGGCCTGTTATGGTAGAGGTTGGGTTAAATCTATGTAACTGGGTAATCAATATGTTTATATCAGCATTATACTGTCTCGCTATAGAGCTAGCTTTTATAGCTATGTTGTAGAGTGTCCCCCTGCAGAGCAAGAGGTCGTGGGTTCGAACCCCTACAGGTGCACATAGAAAATTGAGCAGTCTGTTATATTTGGTGCCCAACAAGGGACGTGTGTTGCATGATAAGCCTCAAGGTAATTTCTAATTGATATGTTTATAGCGGCACTTATACTGTCTCGCTAAAGAACTAGCTTTTATAGCAACGTGGTAGAGTGTCCGCCTGCAAAGGTAGAGGTTGTGGGTTCGAACCCCGACAGGTACACATAGGAATTTGTGCAGTCTGTTACATCTATATTTATGGAAGCGTTTCCTGTAATTATTTACTTATTTAGACAAATAGTAACATATTTCTTGGCATTGTATGCCTAAAATCCTGTGCAAGCAAGAATTATTATTCTTTCCATAATATTAATAATTCATGCAATAATAAAAACAAAATTTAAACTTTATTCATAAATGTAGAGTGAGCCAGTAACTTGGGAATGCTTTCGAAAGTTTGTGCATATCACACCCTAACATATACTGCGTTTTAAATGCACTTCAGACTAAGCTTAGTCGTTTCTCTAGATCGATCATGTATGAAATAAAGACCTCAACCTCAGGGGAATAAACTTAAGGGCTTTTCCAGGTCATCCTAGGATATTACACACTTAACGTAGTTACAAAAAGTAGTGTTTTTTGTGATCTCATTACTGACTTGTGACATGGAATTATTTAAAAACTGTTTGTTTTCTTTCAGATTTTATGGCTTATCTGCTAATCTGTGTGAAGAAAGAGAACACTATTCTTCACCATGGGATTTACAGCCGTGACTTAGCTCCTGTAAAGTTTGATAATTCATCAGTTGGAATTGCCTTGCGTCATGATCCTTGTTTTGACTGGGCTCAGTACTTTGTCATGTGTTATAAAATTATAAGTGTTCCAAATGAACATTACAGGCCGAAATTTTGGATTGGGTCCATTCCTTCTGCAGCAGAAAATAATAAGGAGGCTTATCAGTGTGTGTGCACTGCCGGTTATGAGAGCTCATTTGTGAAATGTGATTATTGCACCAGACAAAGTAGAACAATTGAAGTTCCAACCCTGTCTTTCATTTCCATTGATGCTCAATATGTGCTGAATGTTGACCTTCCAGCAGATATAGCTTATCATAGCTTTCAGGCATTTTCTTCTTCCTATGTGTTTAGGAAAAGTTTTGTAAACTTTATTCAACAGTATTACCAACGTTCGTGGATTGATTGTCGGGACTGTGTGTGCTCATGTGAGGAAGTGAGGACGACGTGTGAACTTACTCTTAATATCCCTCATCTCATACAAGTTTTGGTTCAACCTTCTGAAGAAAGACTCTGCCATGCATGGTAAACTGAATGTCTTCTTCTTTTTCTTCTTATGATTTAAAAATATTGGGTAGATTCTTTAGACCTTGAGTCAGTAACGTGATTTATATAAACATCATGTTGTTAACTTTTAAACATGAAATAGTTGAGATGATGTGCTCATACATGTATATTTAAATAAAACAAGTATAGCTGAAACAGATGTCTCATACTTTTTAACAAAACTGCAGACTACAAGTGTAGTCATATAAAACTTGAGTCATTGATGTACAAAAAGAAGGGTTATCATGTTATGTAAAACAATGCTTGAATTTAATAGAAGCTTCTTGCAAACTGATGTCGCTACACTGTATAACTGGTTATGTAAATTGACAAACATTTTTGCTCCGTTTAAAACAAATTTTTAGTCATATTAACCTTATGAGGTAAATGCATAATTCATTTTTTCTAAAATCTAACTGAATATTGTTTAATAATTCACGAATGTACAGTCCTGGAGTTAACTTGTTAAATAAAACGAAATATGAAATATATGGTATAGATAGTTATTAATGTACTTATATCGGTATAACTTATCTAACAAAAAAACACCCAGACATATGTTAACATCCACAGGTGTAAGAGGTTGCAGTGTTTGGGAAATAAGCGACTCATCCTTGAAGAGACAATGGCCTGGCTGTCCACGCTCGGTGGTGGATTCTCCGCTCTTGGAGACTATTTTATGAGCTTCGTGAGTCTGCTAGAATTTCTTTATGATTGCCATATTTCCTCAAGAAAGTTTCTGAAGATATATCCTTGATCATACATGCTCTTATGTGATAATCACCTTCCCAAATACACAAAGGTGTACATGAATTCATATTTTATGTACTGCATAATCATTGAACCTACAAGCTGTAATTTTGTAACTTTTGACCTCAACCAAAGCTTAAGCTAATGCTATTCCTATGCTTTATGGTAGATACGATATAATGCTGGCTTGCAAAATCAAAGTGAATAAAGTGTTATATAAGATTAAACAAATACTATTTTAAGGCACATAAGGTAAGGGAATAATTCCACACATTCTCGATATCTACATTTATTGTATATTTCTCAATTAAATTACAGTCAGAGTTAGCTGGCCGCTTGTCTCAGACCCAACTGCAGATTGCCACGGAGATGGGAGATCCTGTGCTAGCCTCCAAGTGTCGTCTCTTCTATGCCCTTAGTCTGATGCAGCTTGGGCCTCTGAGGCAGAGTAAACACATAATCAGGTAGGCTCATGCAACTTGGGCCTCTGAGGCACAGTAAACGATCAGGTAGGCTGATGCAGCGTGGACCTCTGAGGCACAGTATACACATGCGATCAGGTAGGCTGATGCAGCATGGGCCTCTGAGGCACAGTAAACAATCAGGTAGGCTGATGCAGCGTGGGCCTCTGAGGCACAGTAAACACATGCGATCAGGTAGGCTGGTGCAGCATGAGCCTCTGAGGCACAGTAAACACATGTGATCAGGTAGGCTGATGCAGCGTGGGCCTCCGAGAAACAGTAAACACATGATCAGGTAGGCTGATGCAGCGTGGGGAGGCACAGTAAGCACATGATCAGGTAAGCTGATGCAGCATGGGCCTCTGAGGCACAGTAAGCACATGATCAGGTAAGCTGATGCAGCATGGGCCTCTGAGGCACAGTAAACACATGATCAGGTAGGCTGATGCAGCGTGGGCCTCTGAGGCACAGTAAACACATGACCAGGTAGGCTGATGCAGTGTGGGCCTCTGAGGCACAGTTAACACATGATCAGGTAGGCTGATGCAGCATGAGCCTCAGAGGCACAGTAAACACATGATCAGGTAAGCTGATGCAGCATGGGCCTCTGAGGCACAGTAAACACATGATCAGGTAAGCTGATGCAGAGTGGGCCTCTGCGGCACAGTAAACAAATGATCAGGTAGGGTGATGCAGCTTGGGCCTCTGAGGCACAGTAAACACATGATCAGGTAGGCTGATGCAGCGTGGGCCCCTGAGGCACAGTAAACACATGATCAGGTAGGCTGATGCAGCGTGAGCCTCAGAGGCACAGTAAACACATGATCAGGAAGGCTGATGCAGCATGGGCCCGTGAGGCACAGTAAACACATGATCAGGTAGGCTGATGCAGAGTGAGCCCCTGAGGCACAGTAAACACATGATCAGGTAGGCTGATGCAGCGTGGGCCTCTGAGGCACAGTAAACACATGATCAGGTAGGCTGATGCAGCGTGGGCCCCTGAGGCACAGTAAACACATGATCAGGTAGGCTGATGCAGCGTGGGCCCCTGGGGCACAGTAAACACATGATCAGGTAGGCTGATGCAGCGAGGGCCCCTGAGGCACAGTAAACATATGATCAGGTAGGCTGATGCAGCATGAGCCTCAGAGGCACAGTAAACACATGATCAGGAAGGCTGATGCAGCATGGGCCCGTGAGGCACAGTAAGCACATGATCAGGTAGGCTGATGCAGTGTGAGCCCCTGAGGCACAGTAAACACATGATCAGGTGGGCTGATGCAGCGTGGGCCCCTGAGGCACAGTTAACACATGATCAGGTAGGCTGATGCAGCATGAGCCTCAGAGGCACAGTAAACACATGATCAGGTAGGCTCAGGTAGACTGATGCAGAGTGGGCCTCTGCGGCACAGTAAACAAATGATCAGGTAGGGTGATGCAGCTTGGGCCTCTGAGGCACAGTAAACACATGATCAGGTAGGCTGATGCAGCGTGGGCCCCTGAGGCACAGTAAACACATGATCAGGTAGGCTGATGCAGCGTGAGCCTCAGAGGCACAGTAAACACATGATCAGGTAGGCTGATGCAGCGTGAGCCTCAGAGGCACAGTAAACACATGATCAGGTGGGCTGATGCAGCGTGGGCCCCTGAGGCACAGTAAACACATGATCAGGTAGGCTGATGCAGCGTGGGCCCCTGGGGCACAGTAAACACATGATCAGGTAGGCTGATGCAGCGAGGGCCCCTGAGGCACAGTAAACATATGATCAGGTAGGCTGATGCAGCATGGGCCCGTGAGGCACAGTAAACAAATGATCAGGTAGGCTGATGCAGCGTGGGCCCCTGGGGCACAGTAAACACATGATCAGGTAGGCTGATGCAGCGAGGGCCCCTGAGGCACAGTAAACAAATGATCAGGAAGGCTGATGCAGCATGGGCCCGTGAGGCACAGTAAACACATGATCAGGTAGGCTGATGCAGCGTGGGCCCCTGGGGCACAGTAAACATATGATCAGGTAGGCTGATGCAGCGAGGGCCCCTGAGGCACAGTAAACAAATGATCGGGAAGGCTGATGCAGCATGGGCCCGTGAGGCACAGTAAACACATGATCAGGTAGGCTGATGCAGTGTGAGCCCCTGAGGCACAGTAAACACATGATCAGGTAGGCTGATGCAGCGTGGGCCTCTGAGGCACAGTAAACACATGATCAGGAAGGCTGATGCAGCGTGGGCCCCTGAGGCACAGTAAACACATGATCAGGTAGGCTGATGCAGCGTGGGCCCCTGGGGCACAGTAAACACATGATCAGGTAGGCTGATGCAGCGAGGGCCCCTGAGGCACAGTAAACATATGATCAGGTAGGCTGATGCAGCATGAGCCTCAGAGGCACAGTAAACACATGATCAGGAAGGCTGATGCAGCATGGGCCCCTGAGGCACAGTAAACACATGATCAGGTAGGCTGATGCAGTGTGAGCCCCTGAGGCACAGTAAACACATGACCAGGTAGGCTGATGCAGAGTGAGCCTCAGAGGCACAGTAAACACATGATCAGGTAGGCTGATGCAGCGTGGGCCCCTGGGGCACAGTAAACACATGATCAGGTAGGCTGATGCAGCGAGGGCCCCTGAGGCACAGTAAACATATGATCAGGTAGGCTGATGCAGCATGAGCCTCAGAGGCACAGTAAACACATGATCAGGAAGGCTGATGCAGCATGGGCCCGTGAGGCACAGTAAGCACATGATCAGGTAGGCTGATGCAGTGTGAGCCCCTGAGGCACAGTAAACACATGATCAGGTGGGCTGATGCAGCGTGGGCCCCTGAGGCACAGTTAACACATGATCAGGTAGGCTGATGCAGCATGAGCCTCAGAGGCACAGTAAACACATGATCAGGTAGGCTCAGGTAGACTGATGCAGAGTGGGCCTCTGCGGCACAGTAAACAAATGATCAGGTAGGGTGATGCAGCTTGGGCCTCTGAGGCACAGTAAACACATGATCAGGTAGGCTGATGCAGCGTGGGCCCCTGAGGCACAGTAAACACATGATCAGGTAGGCTGATGCAGCGTGAGCCCCTGAGGCACAGTAAACACATGATCAGGTAGGCTGATGCAGCGTGAGCCTCAGAGGCACAGTAAACACATGATCAGGTGGGCTGATGCAGCGTGGGCCCCTGAGGCACAGTAAACACATGATCAGGTAGGCTGATGCAGCGTGGGCCCCTGGGGCACAGTAAACACATGATCAGGTAGGCTGATGCAGCGTGGGCCCCTGAGGCACAGTAAACATATGATCAGGTAGGCTGATGCAGCATGGGCCCGTGAGGCACAGTAAACAAATGATCAGGTAGGCTGATGCAGCGTGGGCCCCTGGGGCACAGTAAACACATGATCAGGTAGGCTGATGCAGCGAGGGCCCCTGAGGCACAGTAAACAAATGATCAGGAAGGCTGATGCAGCATGGGCCCGTGAGGCACAGTAAACACATGATCAGGTAGGCTGATGCAGCGTGGGCCCCTGGGGCACAGTAAACATATGATCAGGTAGGCTGATGCAGCGAGGGCCCCTGAGGCACAGTAAACAAATGATCGGGAAGGCTGATGCAGCATGGGCCCGTGAGGCACAGTAAACACATGATCAGGTAGGCTGATGCAGTGTGAGCCCCTGAGGCACAGTAAACACATGATCAGGTAGGCTGATGCAGCGTGGGCCTCTGAGGCACAGTAAACACATGATCAGGTAGGCTGATGCAGCGTGGGCCCCTGAGGCACAGTAAACACATGATCAGGTAGGCTGATGCAGCGTGGGCCCCTGGGGCACAGTAAACACATGATCAGGTAGGCTGATGCAGCGAGGGCCCCTGAGGCATAGTAAACATATGATCAGGTAGGCTGATGCAGCATGAGCCTCAGAGGCACAGTAAACACATGATCAGGAAGGCTGATGCAGCATGGGCCCGTGAGGCACAGTAAACACATGATCAGGTAGGCTGATGCAGTGTGAGCCCCTGAGGCACAGTAAACACATGACCAGGTAGGCTGATGCAGAGTGAGCCTCAGAGGCACAGTAAACACATGATCAGGTGGGCTGATGCAGCGTGAGCCCCTGAGGCACAGTAAACACATGATCAGGTAGGCTGATGCAGCGTGAGCCCCTGAGGCACAGTAAACACATGACCAGGTAGGCTGATGCAGCATGGGCCTCTGAGGCACAGTAAACACATGATCAGGTAAGCTGATGCAGCGTGAGCCTCAGAGGCACAGTAAACACATGACCAGGTAGGCTGATGCAGCATGGGCCCCTGAGGCACAGTAAACACATGATCAGGTAAGCTGATGCAGCGTGAGCCTCAGAGGCACAGTAAACACATGATCAGGTGGGCTGATGCAGCGTGGGCCTCCGAGAAACAGTAAACACATGATCAGGTAGGCTGATGCAGCATGGGCCCCTGGGGCACAGGAAACACATGATCAGGTAAGCTGATGCAGCGTGAGCCTCAGAGGCACAGTAAACACATGATCAGGTAGGCTGATGCAGCATGGGCCTCTGAGGCACAGTAAACACATGATCAGGTAGGCTCAGGTAGACTGATGCAGAGTGGGCCTCTGCGGCACAGTAAACAAATGATCAGGTAGGCTGATGCAGCATGAGCCTCAGAGGCACAGTAAACACATGATCATGATGATGTTTACAAAATCAAGCAAAGCAGAATTCAAAATGTCATATCTTTCGCTAGTTTTGATAGATTATTAGATTGTAGATTGCTACTTAATAAGTTTATTCATTATGTATCGAACCAAGACTTTTCATTTTTAAAGGGATTCCCATTTACTGGTATATTTATTTTTTTAGAATATTTAATACATATTTCATCAATATAATTTATCATAGGGCTTTTAAAAGGAATGGAAACATTTTGAGTCATGCTTTGCTGAAATAGGTAAAATGAGTAATGGTGGATTAAATGGCTGAAGTCAGGCGCCAATTTCTCGAAATATCTTCAGCTTTAGCCAAAAGTAATTGGGTTAAAGGAAATAATTAAGCATATGAAAATAGTTTACCATGACTATCTTGAATATAACTTCTTTTAAATGTCTCAGACTCATTAAAATGAGAAGATTACCAGTAAACAATTTATACCAGAACAAAAGTAGTTCAGCTTGATTCTGGTATAAACGACTCAAAGATGCACTCTTACTTCCAAATAAGATTTAACACAATTAAAAAAATTGTTTAAATATACCTAACAGGATGAATAAATGTCGAAAACAATGGTTCTTATGACAGATACTGAGTTAAATTTGGAAGGAATGGATTGAAAACACAGTATATCTATCTTATGAGACAATAGTGGATCACAGTAAATATTTAAGCATTTACCAATCATTTAATTTTTTTTGCATTTACCGCTATAAAATACATGGTTACAATCATGTTATCAATTATTGATATTTTCCATAAATGCATTATTTTGTAAGAAGTTAAAGATTTATCATTCAAGATTTATCTTTGTCATACATGTGTATATATTGATTTTGAATAAGAGAGTCGTTATAAGATTTTTTGAAAAATTGAGTCTCAGTACCGTCTCACCATCGTTACTTATACATGTAGTACAGTCCTTGAATGATTACAATGACCTAATATTGCCTGGTTATGCTTTCAGACAGGAGTACATACTTGCCACACAGTCTAAGTACAGGGACCAGAAGCTGGTGGATATGTGTAAGGGAATGTGGGCCAAGCTACAATACTTCTACTCTCTCAGGAAAACCAGGGCCAAGCTGCCATCCTCATGTAGTCATAATGGGGTCAGTCCGACCCATAGGCCTTTACCATAATGACATTCTAGTGGGAGACACAAGAATAACAATCTCATGTTCTCCATTGACACATTGTTTAAAAAAGAATGACACCAACTATGCAAGTCAGAGATATTTTATATTTGTAAGAAAAATGTTTTTATTAGTTGTTTATGGTTGCAAGCAGTTAAGTAATCAATGATATGAAAAAGGTTCTTGTAAATTGTACCTCTAAACAGCAATAATAACATACAGAATAAAGAAAATTCTTTAGTAAACAGGGCAAGTTACACCAGGGCAAGTTACATTGCGGGCAAGTTACACCATTTCGGAAGTGACTACTTGTGTTACCTGTGTTTTTCTGTTTTTCATACAGGGAATCAAAGTATGGTTATATCATAACAGTCTATTGGCTACTTTCTGTCTTTATAGGTTTTGACGCTGAATGGTTTTGATTTAAAATATGTGCTAAACATGCTGGATTTTGTTTACATTTACACCATATTGTTTGTACTCTTACATCAGATGTGGTTACTTTATGGAATACGTATTGCGTAACTGGTTATGTTCAACCAGTTTTTTATTTTTCTGATAAGAAACATGTCATTTTTTTTAACGTTGTTTAATGTTTATAACACAAGTGGAACGTTCCATATATGGGGTTGGGGGTTATGAAACACTATATATCAGTGTTATTTGTGTGCAAATTGGTCAATTAACTATAGAAAACAAAGAAAAATTATTTAGCAGTCTTTAACTTTTAGTACAGTGATAATAAAACCAGTATTCAATAATAAACTTCTATAAGTGCATTTTTGTGTCGCCTGAAAAGACGACATATAGGGGTTACTTTTGTCGGCGGCGGCGGCGGCGGCGGCGGCGTCCGCGTCCCATTTTCGCTTGTCCGGGGTATATCTCCTAAACTATTAGTGGTATCAACTTGAAACTTCATATGTACATAGATCTAATTGAGGGCAAGTGCAGTGCACAAGAACTGTTGCTCTTGCTTCCATATTTTTTAGAGTTATTGCCCTTTGTTATTTTTCATGCTTAAAGTTTTGTCCGGGGCATATCTTGTACAATATAAGAGTTATCAACTTGAAACTTCATATGTAGATAGATCTCATGGAGGGCAAGTGCAGTGCACAATAACAGTAACTCTTGCTTTCTTAGTTTTAAAATTATTGCCCTTTGTTAATTTTCATGCTTAAAGTTTTGTCCGGGGCATATCTTGAAGAATATAAGAGGTATCAACTTGAAACTTCATAGCTAGATAGATCTCATTGAGCGCAAGTGCAGTGCACAATAACAGTAACTCTTGCTTTCTTAGTTTTAAAGTTATTGCCCTTTGTTAATTTTCATGCTTAAAGTTTTGTCCGGGGCATATCTTGAAGAATATAAGAGGTATCAACTTGAAACTTCATAGCTAGATAGATCTCATTGAGGGCAAGTGCAGTGCACAAGAACCGTTGCTCTTGCTGCCATATTTTTAGAGTTATTGCCCTTTGTTAATTTTCTTGCTTAAAGTTTTGTCCGTGCCATATCTCGTAAACTATAGGAGGTTTCAACCTGAAACTTATTCCATAGGTATATCTGATTGAGGGTTCAAATGCCACCTACACTTGAAAGTTAAATGGCAACATCATTGTCTATAAATGAATAAAATGCCAATCTAACAGCTATAATGTCGACAGTAAATAATTCGTCAGGCGACACATCCGACTCGTGGAGTTCTAGTTAACCTAATGATTATTCTTTGCGGCCTGCAACACTTTTCATAAGTAAAGATTTTTATTTATTTGTATATTTTGTTTTATATGTGTCAATAAGAGCTTCAGAATCATCAGAATATATGACCAGCCTTTATAAAATGTATAGATAATCATAAGCACTGATGTTGCCATTTTATCCACTTTAAATAGAATTGATTGTGAAGATGTTTTTTATCCACTATAACGGTGATACCCTTACAATGGGTATAAAAGGGCAATTATATAAAGGGTCAGTTATATAAAGAGTATTTCTGCTGCATACATCTGTGTAATGCTCAAGACTATCAGGACATTTTATGTTTTGTTTATGCTAGATATTTTTAGCTTGTTTGTCTTTTGCTGAAAAGGGTTGGGGTATTTGGATAGCCTGGGCTTCGTTGTCATCGATGGCGTGAACTTTAACCTTGGCCATCAATCAAAAAGTGTTCAACATATTCAAAAGAAGCATGGTTTACATGTTGCCAGAGAGAATGCACACACATTCAGCGAGGCCCATAACCCTGGCTTTAATAATTGATATGTTATTTTCAACTGTAAGCCCTCCATACTACTCTAGGTTTTTTTTTTAATTTAGAGTCTCATCACACCTTATTCCTGCCAAGAAAACCTCACTTATTCAAATTGTATATTTGACCTAAATTTGGCCTCGGGGAAGAATGATCAACAACTTGGGAAAAAGGCACTGAAATTTTCACATGTTTCTTGCCTTTTCATTCAGAAATCTATTTTGCCCACCTGCACCACTCCATGTTCAATCTGGATGTGATATTAAAAATAATTTCATTCTGGGATTAAGATTGTTGTTGTTGTTGTTGTTCTTCTTCTTCTTCTTCTTCTTCGTTAATGGCTAACCGTCAAATATGACTATTATGGCCATGCGTGGGTGGTTAAAATAGAGTAAGAATGTCAAGTCACCCGGCTACAGGCTACTCAATTCACCCAGGTGGGCTTAACATGTGATCAAGAATAGTGCAAAACCTAAATTAGCCTGAAATGCAACAACTTCATCATGCAGACCTAGTATGTACATAGTGAAAAGAATACGAATGTTAGTGCTGTTAAAAGATTAAAATATATATCTGTACTGTCTAAGGGATGTGTGGCAAAGAAGCCAGTGCTGCCCTAAATGCAATGGCAGTGTCAACAATAAGTGAGTGTTTCCTTCATATTTTCTGCTTTATTTCTTATGTTTAAAATGAAGTTTCTGATTTAAGTATGAAATAATGGGTAGGTGGTTCCATTTTTATAGAATTTGAATTTAAATCATTGGAGTTTTAATGGTAGCCTTTTTTCTTTGATTTTTTCCGCCTAATTTCTTCTTTTGTCCTAAATATCACTCATGCTGTACTGATGTGATACAGATAAATATGCATTGTCAAGGTTGTTTGCCTGCATTTTTTCTCTCATGTTTTGACTCATCTTCAAAAAACATAACAATCAGTGATTATTTAAATGAATAAATATACAGTAAACGATGGTCAGTACAGTTCTTATGTTTTAGAGAATTCAGTGTGTTTGTAAACCTCTTTTTCAGCATGAAATACTATGATTTTGTTTATGGATGTTGTACTTCTGTTACCGAAAATTTCAACATTGAATGTTATTTTTGATTTGATAATTAAACAAGTGCTCTTAAAATATGCATACAAGTTGTTTTTATTTGAACTTGAATCACCAAACCCAGCATACTTACCACAACCCAGCCACAATTACCCCAATGCGACCTAGCCACACTTGGCTCATTTAGTATCTAACATGTAATGTTACCAAAGTTACCTTTTCAATGAGCTTTCCTCTTTTTCAGAAGGTCCATTTCTATTACAATTTGAAATCATATGGTTCTGTACAAGCGTGTAAATACTAGATTTGCCCTTGTCTGTCCGTGCATCCATCCGTATTATGTGAACTTCTGTCATTAAAAACTGCGTTAATATTTGATATAGAGTCTTGAAATATTAGGGGAATGTTGTTAATATGATGCACCTAGGGTTTCGTTTTTAGTATGGGCAGAGTTATGGCCCTTTAATTACCAAACATTGGCATTTTCAAACTTCTAAACTCCAAAACTATATTACCTAGATTTATAAAACTTAAGGGGAATGTTGTTTGGGTAAATAACTTGTGCACCTGGGGTTTTGTTTGCATCTGCACTTTGTAAGGAGAGAGTACTGACCATTCAATAAGCAAAATTTGTCATTTTTCAAATTATGGTCCTTGCATTTGATGGTAGCAAGTTCTCTTACTAGAAATATGTTTTATGAAAGTGGATGGAGCTTTATGTTTGCCGCACTAAATACTCCCAACTTGTAAACAACGCAATATGAGTTGCTTTTTATGACCCTACACTAATGGGGTTTGTGCATGTAGAATTTCCCTTGTCCGTCCATGTGTCTGTCCGCCCGTCCGTCCGTAACATAACAACTGCAAAACTATTTAACCTTGAATCGTGAAACTTTTGGGAATGATGTTCAGGTGATGAATTTGTGCAATGTTTTTTTTTGCCACTGCACATAGTATGTCGAGAATTATGGCCCTTGAATAAACAAAAATTGGCATTTTGGACATGAGATTTTGTTTCCCTCTGAACATAGTCCAACCAGAGTTTTAGCAGCTGAGTTAGCAAAAATGGTATGTGTGGACTTGTTGAACTTGTGTCGCCTATAACTTATAAAAATATTAGTCATACACTCATGAAATCTTTCAGGAAGGTTCATGTATTTGATGTTATTAAATTGTGGAACAAATAACAGTGATACACATTTATGTAGAATGGATTAAATAATGGCCCTTACTTTGGTGACAAATCGTGGCATGTGGAGGCATCTGTGTCCTTGAGCAAATTTATAGTTTAAAAAGTATTTACTTTATACATACATATACATAAATCCCCTGTTTTGCAATACCGATATATCATTTGATCAAATGCATCCCCTGTTATTATTAATCAATGGAAAAGGGATAATTGGTTTCGGATATTTTCTATCACAGTTTTTTTTTACTTTAAATATACTTATATATGATGCTAATATATGTACATGTACATGCACAAATTACAATATAGTAATGGCGCGATATCATATTCGAATAAAATCAAATAATTGCCGATGGGCTTGATTTTTCACTTAAAAGACAAAATACACCATAAAATATAATGTGCTGAGTCATGACATTTGTACAAATATAAGTTCACAATGATATTTTTTCCTTTGTTTGTCTGGGAAACAGTGCCACACCATAACGATTTACAGTCTTGAGAACTACACAGTTGCCAAACTGTAGTTGAACAGTATTTAGTCTTGAAAACAGTGCCACACCATAGCGATTTTCAGTCTTGAGAACTACACAGTTGCCACACTGTAGTTGAACAGCATTTAGTCTGGGAAAATATGGCGATATTTAGTCTTGAGAACTACACAGTATGGTGATATTTATCTATCTATCTCTGTTTAATGTCAACTCCTCTTCCGAGTGTTACTGACATGAACGGTGCGCGCCGGCTTGTTAGTGAAAAAAATAAAACACTGAGGAGGCAAATCACACCAGAAAAGTGAGAACTAGGGTATAAAAGAGAACACAATTTAGGTAACATGATAAAAAGTAATTGGTGTACTGGTAGAAGGATAAAAACACTGCTCGCTTATCTAATGCTGTAATGGTTGCCACAGCCACCTTGAATGTGTCAGGGGTGGGGATAGTGACAATATGATTTGGCAAACTGTTCCAAAGTACAACCGAGTGAGGATAGAATGAAAATTTGTGATAGTCAGTTTTAACTTGAATTTGTCTGAAACATAGTGGGTGCATTAGTCTGGTAAATCGTATTGGTGTTTGAATACAAGATGGCAGCGTAATAGCAACATGATGATGGTATATGTTGTAAAACATTACAAGTCCGGAATCTAGTCTACGTTGTTCAAGTGAGCGCCAACCAAGACTTTCCTGCATGTTTGTAACACTGGAGAGAGGAGAGAAGTCATGTTTAACCCAACGAATAGCCCGACGTTGAACCATTTCAATTTCATTGGTGTTTGATTGTGTGTGTGGGTGCCAAATTGTGCTTGCATATTCTAACTGTGGACGGACAAGGGTTTTGTAAGCTAAAGTCCTGACACTTTCTGTTTTTGTTTTTATATTTCTTTTAATGAAGTTGAGAGTATTATTTTCATTGGTGGTAATTCTTGAAATATGAGTGTTCCAGGTGAGATCTGCTGATAATATCAACACCAAGATATTTAGCACTTGAGACTGGCTCTAAGATCTGGCCATGGAGTATGTATTGATTTCTGATGATATGCTTATTCTTTGTTAAGTGCAAAACTTGACACTTGGAGGGATTAAACTCCATATCCCAATCATTTTCCCATAATTCCAGTTGTTTGAGATCATTTTGAAGGATAGCACAGTCAGAGGGGGAATTGATGGTAAGATAAACAGCAGTATCGCCATCCAAGACCACTGTCTTACTTCTATGAAGGAGAAATGCCTCAGACCACTTGAGAACAAACACCATAATCCTGTAGTTTGAATAGAAGTTTGCTTTGCTGAAGTCCAAAAGAATTAAGTCAGTTTGATTACCTGAGGAAGTGATTCTTACAAGATCGTCGGTCAGCTCAATAAGTTGAGTTTCGCATGAGCGCTTTTCTCGAAAGCCATGTTGTAGGTCATAGAGAATATTGTGTTTGGTCAGATGTGCAGAGAGATTTGAGGCAATAATGTGTTCTAATGATTTACATAAAATACATGTAAGTGAGATAGGTCGATAGTTTGCTGGGTTGCTGGAATCAACCTTTTTAAATAGTGGGCATACAGAAGCCTTCGTCCAGGCAACAGGGATAGAGTTTGTGGTTAGTGACTTTTGAAAGAGGACTGTTATAATATCAGCAATCTCGTTTTTCAACTCTTTAAGGACAAGAGGGCTTATACGGTCTGGCCCTGCAGCTTTGTTGGGTTTTAAATTGGCAAGAAGTTTCAGTATGCCATTTCATGTGAGGGTAACTGCAATAATTTTGTGGTACAAGGGTTCTCAATTTCTGCTTGTTTTAGAGATAGAGGGGATGTTTTTGAAAATACCGATTGAAATTGGTTATTCAGAATGTTTGCTTTTTCCGTGTTATCAGATTTCAAGCTATCTGTAACAGGATCTTTGAGCGATGACAGCGAGTTTTTTTAGTAATGAGTATAACTTTTTGGTGCAGAACTTGCTTGGTTTGTCAACCGATTGCTCATTATTAGCATTATCAAGGATGTTTTCAATGTAGGTTAAATGAGACGTTTTTATTTTACTTTTGATGGTTGCCTTTTATGATTTGAATTTGTTACTAATGTTCGATTCAGTGTGATTCTTTTTCAATTTTGTATAGAGTTTATCTCTTTTATGAATAAGTCTCTTAATTTCTTTTGTAATCTAAGGCAGTGCTCTTTTACAACCAATTTTCTTGACAGGTATAAATTGAGTAATACCTCTTTTGATAGCATCTGTGAATCTAAGTCAGATCTCCTCATCTGATAGACTGTCTGAACCTTGTAGGAAGTCAGACTTGGTAGTGTTCATGAATTGTTTGAAGTCATCCCAGTTTGCTTTTCGATATAGGGGTACAATTTTTGACTTTTGTTTGAGTATGTTTGGACAGGCATTAACAATGGTTGAAATGATGTCATGGTCACTAATTCCAGGTATGATATTTACTTTGTATACAAATGTAAGGTTGGTTGTTAGAAAAATATCCAGGATGTTATCATTTCTAGTGTTTTCACTGACCATCTGTGTCATGTTTTGATCATTTATGATGTCAAGGAATTTGTCATAGACAGTTGTGGTACTGAAACCTGGTTTTAAGTGTGGCGTATGTTCTGAATCCCAGGTAAGCTTTGGAAAGTTAAAATCTCCAAGAATAAGCTTTGTACCCTTTAATTTGTTGACAAGGTCCAGTGACTTTTCAAGTTCAAGAAGACTCATGTGGCCTATAGTAGGATGATATATACATGGGTTTACAACCCTTTATTTCAAGTTTAACCCACACAATTTCGCAATCTGTTTGTAATTTTGGTTGCTCAGAGACTATCAAGTTGTTTTTAACAAGAAGAAACACCCCCCCCCCCCGCCTTTGCCTTTCAATCTATCGTTTCTAAAAGTAGTATAACCGAAGGACGGAGGAAAAAACTTACTTGTATAATGGTCCTTTTTTAGCCAGGACTCAGTGCCTGCAACTATGTCTGGATTTTCATTATATATAAGATTCTGAAGTTCCAGTTTTTTGTTAACAACTGACTGGCAATTTATACAGAGTATTTTAAGTTTTGATACAAATCTGGGTTGTTTTGGTATGGATTTATTATTTTGTTGTGGAGATGTGGGTAAGGAATTTTGTGTGGGAATGTCTTCGTCAACAAGAGAGTTGAAGCTATCATTTGTCGATACGGACATACTAGAGGAATTTGAAAGGTTTAGGCATTCACAGAGGCTTTCTCGATTGTTATGCGGGCTTCCTTCCAAGCAGCAAAAACCCGGGCCAAAACACATCAATTTCTCTGTCTCCGTATCGCTCCTTCAGACTGAAAAAAATATATATACAGGATAAGCGTATGCAGACCCATGTCCATTGTGCATCAATTTGGGAAATGAAATGCTATTATTGACAATAACTGTGTTGTGGCCATGCCTGAGGTCATTGTCCATCATTCCATCCACAAAACAATCATTAATTATGCAATATAAAAATGTTCATAATGACCATGGCCAGGGCACTTCAATTACTCTGTTTCTAAGTAGCGTTTTCAGGTTGAAATATATATTTATATTTACTCCTCAAAATGTTTACAGACCAGATACACAACTAATATATCTAGATTGGTTTATGAAGTTATTCGTTACTATCAAGTTAATATACTAGTAGCATTCGTACTGTTCTTTATAGAATTTCAAACGATTTGAATAAAGGAAAATGATATTGGGCCGATCGACCAGTGAAATGCTTAGAAGCCCATCAAAATCGAATGATTTTAGCCATGTGAGTGGGGTAACAGTTAACTTGTACATTGGAGCGAAACCATCAGACACATAATTAAATGATATTTACATATTAAGTAAGATTTATTGAGTAGCTATACGCCAAAATTCAACCAAACAGAGAGCTGCATATATATGTGTTTTAAGTGTTTAAGAGGAAACGCGCCCAATCACCAACAAGCGCAATCACACAGCAAGCGTGTGTAAATGAGTGCATGGACTGTCGTTAAAATGGTTTTGAGTGATTCCGTACACATCCCGGAACATGTTGAAGTCATAAGCATATACAATATACCCCACAATTGTTCCTGCTGGACATTTCGAGTTATGCGTCATATAGAATTGCCCCATTTCTCTGAGCTTTGTTAGCTTACAAACCCGAATAAGAGCCGATGCAACTTCTAGACGGACGTAAAAGGTCATTACAGACACATTTCGGTAATTATATCCCAGTTATTCCATAAAACCTGCATTGCTCCCATCATCCATTTGATTGCTTTTAAACTATAAAATATAAATTCATAAAAAAATGTGGTCCTTGGCTTGAAATCGCTTGGCTCGAATTCCTCGTTGGCTCGAACTGGATGTAAAGGACCGATTTCTTTATATTGAAGGTAAGCATTCCCGCTTGGCTCGATTTTTTTCAAGGCTCGAGGTAATTTTGCCGGTCTCTGTAAGTTCGAGCCAACGGAGTTCGACTGTATCTACAATAATTGTTAGGAAAAATGTACGATAAATATCTATGATCCTGCAATGCAGCAATCTTTAACTTGTGCGTATTTTACGAGATCATAATATCAATTTTATTTATTATTTCACATTTAAAGTATTTTTAGTATTAATTGGTTCCAATATTCAACATACCTGTCAGCAACGTCATTTAGAGCACGAGTTTCCGGATTTTCACGGAGGTATTTTCGCCAGGCCGACCATGTGGACAGGTAGCCGACGAAAGCATCCACCGGCATCCGGCGCCGGATCCCCAGCTCTTCCCCTTCAAGTCTGCCCGGTGTTAAAACATTTTTTTTTTATTTCACACATGAACATTCACATTGCATCACCTATTTTAAAAATAATGTTTTAAATTATATTGGGGCCGCTACTGGCGACCAGCAACTGTGCATACAAGTACATGCGAATTATTGCTTTGATCGATGATTAACATACTTTTAAATTAAACAAGAGCCGTCGTAAGACAGCGCGCTCGAATACGCCGCCTAGACTTAGAATACAATAACGATGTAATATTACCAAGTTTGGTCTCTTTATGTCAAACCTAACTAAAATTATTCGATACATATGGTGACTTTGATGCTGCCCTCCCACCAGCCTGCCCAAACAATGACGCAAGTCATTCAAATAACTTCATTTCCCATTATGAAAATGTGGTTAAGAATATACAAATATGCCTTTCAAAAGAAATAAAAAAAAATCCAAAAAAAAAATCAAGGGCCATAATTTGTATTTAGATTAAAATGGAGTAATGTTTCTTGTTGTAAGATGGTCGTAAATAATTTTTAATTTTATTAAGTGCATTTAATGAACGGTATAGAAGTCTTTTAATTAAAATCCTAAGTCAATCAGGGGCCATAACTTGTATTAAGGATATGGAGTTATGTAACCTCATTGAGTGATGGTCCTGAACAA